>NC_135882.1:177106388-177320448 GCF_964194155.1 Cetorhinus maximus | reverse complement strand
AACCAATGTGAGAGGTCACGGACACGGGGAGGGCTGTCAAACCTGCTAATGTTGACCAGATTTGAGCAGGACACCCTGGAGCCGGAGAGCAGCCACGCTCCTCGTTCATCTGGTGGTGGAGAGGCCAGGGTGTCAGACGAAGGTAAGAGTGCGGTGCGCAGAGGTGAGAGTTTTGGATCGTGCAAACATTCTTGTGTAGCCTCTTCATTGATGGGAGCCCCAAAACTGGAGTCCCCATGGATCACTGACAGACAATGGCACCATGATTGTTTCACCAGGGTGCCTGGCACACACAGTGACAGTGTGATGACCGAAACTAATGACATGTCCTTGTTCACCCTTAGATTCACCAGCAGGCACTGGATGTCCAGTGGGATGTGTGGGAGGATCTGGTGCAGATCCATGAGGGTCTGTGTGGCATGGTCTCCGTGTGGAGGAGTCCGTGTGGAGCGTGGGCACTGTGTTGACCCTCATGGCCGAGCGCACTGCCCCCTCCATGGAGAAAGTGGCGACTCTCATGGAGAGGCAGCTCCAGGGACAGAACCAGGGGTCAGCACAGGCTCCACGGGCCAGCGGACGACCGCCAAGGTCATCAAGGCCAACAGGACAGCAGGGTCAGCGGCTGTACCCAATGCCAGTGCCAGCGAGGAGGGGCACCTAGACGTAGTGCCCACAAATGTAAGTTTAAGGCACCGTGAGCACAAGAGGGACTGGTCACGGGCGATCTTCTGTTGTGCAATGTTTTGTTAATTTGTTTGCTGGTGTGACCTTTAACACGTTATTTTATGTTCATTTGATGCGAGTGTCAACACGATATCAATTTTGTTTTTGTCTTAATGGCCTAACTTTGTTGAATGAATACTTCACGTCTGTCTTCACCCAAGAGAATGAGGATGAAGGTATCGAACTCGGAGAGAGAGACTGCGAGGTTCTTGAGCAAATTAATATAGGGAGTGACAAGGTATTGGAGGTGTTGGCAGGCTTAAAAGTGGACAAATCTCCAGGTCTGGATGATTTGTGTAAAAACAAAAAGCTAAAAGCTACTGCGGATGCTGGAAATCCAAAACAAAAACAGAATTACCTGGAAAAACTCAGCAAGTCTGGCAGCATCGGCGGAGAAGAAATCAGTTAACATTTCGAGAAGGGCCATGAAGGCTCGAAACGTTAACTGATTTCTTCTCCGCCGATGCTGCCAGACTTGCTGAGTTTTTCCTGGATGATTTGTGTCCCAGACTGCTGAGGGAGGCAAGGGAGGAGATCGCAGGGGCTCTGTCCCAAATTTTTAATCCCTCTCTGGCCACGGGGGAGGTGCCAGAGGACAGGAGAACAGCTAATGTGGTTCCACTATTTAAGAAGGGTTGTAGAGATAAGCCAGGGAACTACAGGCCAGTGAGTCTCACGTCAGTGGTAGGGAAACTATTGGAGAAAGTTCTGAAGGAGAGTATCTATATCCACTTGGAGAGGCAAGGTTTGATCAGGGATAGTCAGCATGGCTTTGCCAGAGGGAGGTCATGCCTAACAAATTTGATTGAATTTTTTGAGGAGGTGACCAGGTGTGTAGATGAGGGTAGTGTAGTTGATGTAGTTTATATGGATTTCAGCAAAGCCTTTGACAAGGTCCCACATGGGAGACTTATAAAGAAGGCAAATGTACATGGGATACAGGGTAATTTGATAAGGTGGATTCAAAATTGGCTTAGTTGTAGGAGACAGAGGATGATGACAGGAGGATGCTTTAGTGACTGGAAGCCAGTGTCCAGTGGCGTACCACAGGGATCTGTGCTGGGTCCCCTATTATTTGTCATTTATATAAACGGCATAGATGACTATGTAGGGAGTAGGATTAGTAAGTTTGCGGATGACACAAAGATTGGCCGGGTGGTTAACAGTGAGGTTGAGTGTCTTGGGCTACAGGAAGATATAGACGGGATGGTCAAATGGGCAGATAAGTGGCAGATGGAATTTAACCCTGAAAAGTGTGAGGTGATACACTTTGGGAGGAGTAATTTGACAAGGAAGTATTCAATGAACGGCATGACACTAGGAAATTCTGAGGAACAAAGGGACCTTGGCGTGTGTGTCCCTCGATCTCTGAAGGCAGAGGGGCATGTTAGTGGGGTAGTGAAAAAGGCATATGGGACACTTGCCTTGATCAATCGAGGCATAGATTACAAAAGTAGGGAGGTCATGTTGGAGTTGTATAGAACCTTGGTGAGGCCACAGCTGGAGTACTGTGTGCAGTTCTGGTCGCCACATTATAGGAAGGATGTGATTGCACTGGAGGGGGTGCAGAGGAGATTCACCAGGATGTTGCCTGGGATGAGGTTACCAAGCTCTGCCTCCACACCCTCAGTGTTCTCCCCGAGCTCCTCTTCCAACTCACTACTGGATTCATCCTCTGGGGCCTGTGGAGCTGCCTCAAGATCCTCTTCCTCCAGTGGGTTCCCCCCTTGCCAGTGCCAGATTGTGGAGAGCGCAGCATGTGACCACTGTCAGTGACACCCACTCTGGGGGGTATTGTAGTGCCCCCCCCTGAATGGTCCAGGCATCGGAAGCGCATCTTGAGAAGACCGATGGTTCTCTCCTTATGGAGGCTCCTATTGTCCCGCTGCTCTGCCTCTGTTCTTGGATGGCGGAGAGGGGTCATGAGCCACCTTCTGAGGGGATAGCCTTTGTCACCCAGCAGCCATCCATCCAGCCGGGCTGGAGCACTGAAGAGCCCCGGCACCTGGGAGTGTCTGAGGATGTAGGCGTTGTGGGAGCTGCCTGGGTACCTTGCACAGACTTGTAGAATCAGCATCCTGTGGTCACACACTATCTGCACGTTCATGGAGTGGAAGCCCTTCCTGTTGACGAAGGCACCGGGCTCACCCACTGGAGCCTTGATGGCCACATGTGTACAGTCTATAGCACCCTGGACACGGGGGAAGCCAGCAATGGCCACAAAGCCTCTGGCTCGCTCTGCCTGGCTGGCCTCGTCCATACGGTAAAGAGTAAAGGTCAGAACCCACCTGAACAGAGCGTCTGTCACCAGCTTGACACAACTGTGGACAGCTGATTGGGAGACTCCACACAGATTCCCCCACTGAGCCCTGGAAAGAGCCGGAGGGATAGAAGTTGAGGGTCACTGTGACCCTCAGAGCCACTGGCATGGGGTGTCCACCCACACAGTCGGAGCTGATCTCAGGCCCGATCCTCTGACAAATGGAGGCCACTGTCTCCCTTGAGAGGCGGAGCCTCCTTCAGCATTGCACCTCAGACACATTGAGGTAGCTGCATCGCCGCCTGTGAACCCTGGCAGCAGGATAGTGGCGTCTTCTGTGGCCCCTTACGCCTTGGACTACCTGCTGGCCCTGCACCCCTTGTGCCTGAGCCTCTCCTCCCACAGGTCCCTCCCCTGGAAGCTGCATAGGGACACCCGGCCTCCTCTCCCTTCTGCCCCTCTCTCCCTCCTCAGAGGAGGTGCCTCCAGCGGAGACCATAATCCCCATTCCCAGGGTAAGGGGAGGCTGTCTGATACCTGGAAGGGTCCACACAGTCTGAATCCTCCGGGGGCCTTGGAGACACCGATGAGCCTGAAATGAAGCCTGGAAAATGCTAAGAATGAAGCTCTGAACAGAGATGAAGCTGCCAAGTACCAATAAGCAACCAGCAGCAAACTATCTCCAAAATCCTCATTCCTCACACGGGCAATGCTGCTGACCCTTTTTATCCCACCCTCATAGCTGCAATTTTACAGCCCTGGCAACATTCTTGTAAATCTCCTCTGCCCTCTCCCCAGAGCAATTATGTCCTTCCTGTAATGTGGTGACCAGAACTGTACACAAAATTCCAGCTGTGGCCTAACCAGCATTTTATACAGTTCCATCATTACATCCCCGCTTTTGTATTCAATACCTCGCCCAGTAAAGGAAAGCATTCCATATGCTTTCTTCACCACCTTATCCACCTGTCCTGCTACCTTCAGGGACCTGTGGACATTCACTCCAAGATCTCTCACTTCCTCAACCCCTCTCAATAATTTCCTGTTTATTGAATATTCTCTTGACTTGTTTGCTCTCCCCAAATGCATCACCTCCCACTTTTCCAGGTTAAATTTCATTTGCTACTTCTCCGCCCACTCAACCAAACCTTTGATATTGTTCTGGAATCGATAGCTATCCTCTTCACTATCAACTACACGGCCAATTTTTGTGTCATATGCATATTTCCCAATCATGCCTCCCACATTTAAGTCTAAATCATTAATATATACAATAAACAGCAAGGGCCCCAACACTGCGCCCTGTGGAACACCACTGGAAACCGCTTTCCATTCGCAAAAACATCCATCGACCATTATCCTTTGTTTCCTGTCGCTGAGCCAATTTTAGATCCTTCCCCTGTATCCCATGGGATCTCACTTTCCTGACCAGTCTGCCATGTGGGACCTTGTTAAATGCCTTACTGAAATCCATGTAGACAACATCCACTGCACTACCCTCATCAATCCTCCTTGTTACTTCCTCAAAATATTCTATTAAGTTACTAAGACACAATCTTCCCCTAACAAAACCATGCTGACTGTCCCTGACCAACCCCTGCCTTTCTAAGTGACGGCTTATCCTGCCTCTCAGAATTGTTCCCAATAATTTACCCACCACTGAAGTCAGAGTGACAGGTCTATAAATTTGTGGCATATCCCTCGCATCGTTTTAAAATAATGGTACAATGTTCGCAGACCTCCCATCCTCTGGGACCTCGCCTGTATCTAGTGAGAATTGGAAAATGATCCTCGGAGCATCTACTATTTCCTCCTTGGCTTCTTTCAACAGCCTGGGATACAATCCATCTGCCCTGGTGATTTATCCACCTTCAAGGATGCTGGTCCCTCCAGTACTTCCCCTCTCACTATGCTTATTGTATTTAATATTTCACACTCCTCTTTAACTAGAATATCTGCATCATCCCTCTCCTTAGTGAAGACAGAGACAAAGTACTCATTGAGATCCCTGCCCACATCTTCAACATCAAATCACAAGTTACCATGTACATCTCTGACAGGCCCGACCCTTTTCCTTGGTTATTCTCTTGTTCTTAATGTACTGGTAAAACATCTTTGGGTTTTCTTTGATTTTACCTGACAATATTATTTCATATCCTCTCTTTCCATTTTTACTTCACCGCTATACCTTCTATATTCCTCTAGGCTTTCTACAGTATTATGTCTTTTGTGACTGTCATAAGCTTTCTTTTTCTGCTTTATCTTACCCTGTATGTATTTGGATAACCGGGGGCTCTAGATTTGGCAGTACAAGCCTTTTTCTTTGTGGAGACATGTCTACACTGTCCCTGTAGAATCTCACCTTTGAATGCCTCTCACTGAAAGGACAGTTTCTCCTTCTAATCGCTGTATCCAATCCACTCTCGCCAGCTCACCTCTCAGCTTCGTAACATTTATCTTCCCTCAATGTAGAACTTTCACTCCTGTTCTTTGTCCTTTTCCATAAGGAAACTAAATCTAACTGTATTATGGTCACTATCTCCAAAACGGTTCCCCACTGCTACTTCGTCCACTTGCACATCTTCATTTCCTAAACCTAGAATTGCTCCCCTTCTCATTACATCTGACTGAAAAGGTTCTCTTGAATGCAGTTCAAAAATTGTGCCCACTGTACCCCTCACACTGTTCATATCCCAATTGATATTAGGGCTGTAATAGTTGGGTCTTCAACCACTCAGCAAATGTGTGGGCAGATCTCGAACTCCCTTCCACTATTTGAGGGATTATAGTACACTCCTAGCAGTGTGACTGCCCCTTTTTTACTTCTGAGTTCAACCCATATCACCTCATTTAGTAGATCATCCCTCCTCACAGCTGTAACTGATTCTTTAACTAATAATGCTACACCCCCCACCTTCTTTATCCCCCTCCCTATCCTGCCTGAAAACTCTATATCCAGGGATGTGGAGCTGCCATTTTTGCCCCTCCTCGAGCCAAGTTTCTGTTATAGTGATGATATCGTGTTGCCATGTGTATGTCTGCGCTCTCAGCTCAGCTTTATTTACTATGCTCCTTGCATTTACATATATCCCTTTTCACGCTGCCAAATTCCTGTGCTGTGCACTTTTTAAACTTCCGTCTTTCAGAGTCACTCACTAATTCTCCATCTCCTGTTCCAGGTTCTCAATCTGCCCTCAGGTTCCCACCCCCTGCCAATCTGTTTAAACCAGAGAGTGGCTACTGAACCTTGTGGGGAGGTGATGGTGTAGTGGCATTGTCACTGGACGAGTAATCCCGAGACCCAGGGTAATACTCTGGGGACCTGGGTTTGAATCCCACCATGGCAAATGGTGGAATTTGACTTCAATAAAAATCTGGAATTAAAAATCTAATGATAACCATGAAGCTATTATCACAAAAACCTATCTGGTTCATTAATCAAGGCGATGGGCCATGTGCTGGTAAATGGGATTAGGTAGGTCAGGTGTTTCTCCCGTATCGGTGCAGACTCGATGGGCTGAAGCACTGTGTGATTCTGATGAACTTTTAACAAAAGAATGAAGCATTTATTAAAAAAGAAAAGGTGTATTACAATACTCCTTCACCCACAACTATACATTTACAGATTATATAGGGATTTGTAAGGATATATACAGCTTTGTAAGGATAACACAATTTCCAAAAGCTATCTTAGACTCCAATGTTCACAGTAAGTACACAGTCCATGTAAACCAATAGACGACCTGTGGTCAGACACACCACACTCTGAAACCGAGTGATAGATGCCACCCCAGCCAGATGGATCTCTCATCGAGTCCCCCCCAGCCGCTTGTTACAAAATGACCCAGTCTCACTGAACTCCGTCTCTCCAATCTCCACTCTAAGAACTCGTTTTGGAATCTTCTGTCAATCGATGCTTTTCCTGGTGCTTTCCACAAGTGTCTGCTCCCAGAGTTTTGAACTCTCCTTCCGATGTTCCTCTCTCCTGGATCACCGCGCGCATTCACACTTTGCCTTCCATACACAAATGCTCAGCTGTGCCAACAGAAAGCCACTGCTTCACATGCCCATCGTAAAGGGTTACAGACCTTCGGCTGTCCCCTTGGATCTTCTGGCTTCTTGTAAGCCAATTTTGCTTTAAGTCTGCTTCCTGCAGCTCTGGGGAAACCTGCTTCATGCAGCTCCCTCCTGTCCAACTTCTCCTAGCTCCTGTTCCCAACTGAACTAAAAAAACTGTTGTTTCTCTGTCTCTGTTGCTAGGGGTCCAGAGACTGGTTGGCCTTATTCCTAACACACTCAAACGCACATATAACTTATTTAAAACTCGTGTGTGCGCGTGTGTGTGTGCACAGGTGTGAGCCAGAGAGAGTGCATTGTGCATCAGTATCTTCGAGCTGTGAGGATTCTCACTGATCAGAAGAAATTTGTTTTGAGTTCTGAGCAGGGATTTCCGAATTGCAGCTTCAGATGGTCACAGCTCATGGAGCTCCTGATGGTTTGTTGCCCGTAGCAAATGGTGATGTTTGCTGGAAACTCACTCCTCAGTGAATGCTGAGCGATTCACAAGGGACACAGGAATCAGAGCCTGTGTTAATGAGAACGAGGAGAAGCTGAATAGTCAGACAGGTCATGCTGGAGGGAGGAATCTCACTCTACATTGGTACTTACACCTCTTCCTGCTCCATTCAGCTTCAATATCATTTGCTCATTAATGACAGCTTGCATCATTAACATGGTTAATTTTCAACTAACCCTGCTGAACTGCTCTCTCCCCTTAGCCCTGTATCAATCCCAAATTAATCCCAATGTCCCACACTCTCCCCTTAGCCCAATAACATTCCCAAACAAATTCCACTGTCCCATGATCTCCCCATTGTCCTGTATCAATCCTAAACTAATCCCACTGTCCCATGCTCTCCCTATTTCCCTGCATCAATCCCAACTAACCCAACTCTCCCCATCCTGCATCCCGTTGATATGAGCAGTGTCCAAACATCCTCAGTCAGTTTCTTTCATTCATGGGATGTGAGTATCACTGGCTAGGCCAGCATTTATTGCCCATCCCTAATTGCCCTGGTTCAGAGGGCAGTTAAGAGTCAACCACATTGCTGTGGGTCTGGAGTCACATGTAGGCCAGACCAGGTAAGGACGGCAGATTTCCTTCCCCAAAGGACATTTGTCATCAATTCCCCAGGACTCATCACACCAAAGCACCCTGGGGCATGCCCAGAGTTTTCCCCCTGATTCCCATTGTTGATCCCCAGTTTTGCTCGGGCTCCTTGACGCCACACTCTGTCAAATGCTGCCTTGATGTCAAGGGCAGTCACTCTCACCTCCCCTCAGGAGTTCAGCTCTGTTGTCCATGTTTGAACCAAGGCTGTGATGAGGTCAGGAGCTGAGTGGCCCTGGCAGAACCCAAACTGGGTGTCAGTGAGCAGGTTATTGCTGAGTAAGTGCCAATTGATAGCGCTGTCAACTACACTTTATCACTTTACTGATGATTGAGAGTAGACTGATGGGGCAGTAATTGGCCAGGTTGGATTTGTCCTGCTTTTTGTGTACAGGACATACCTGGGCAATTTTCCACATAGCTGGGTAGATGCCAGTGTTGTAGCTGTACTGGAGCAGCTTGGCTAGGGGCACGGCAAGTTCTGGAGCACAAGTCTTCAGTACTATTACCGGAATGTTGTCAGGACCCATAGACTTTGCAGTATCCAGTGCCTTCAGCCGTTTCTTGATATCACATAGAGAGAATCGAATTGGCTGGAGACTGGGGTCTGTGATGCTGGGGCCTCTGGAGGAGGCTGAGGGCTTTGAGCTTTATTTAAAGTATTGCCTGGCTGTCTCAGCGACAGTGCCTGCTCCTGAACAATGTAAACTGCTCTGCAATCAGGCAGCACCAGTATTACAGGTGTATGAGTACAGTGTAAAAGGGCCTACAAAGGGACATAGAAATGTGGAGTGGGCAAAGATCTGGCAAATGGAATGCCTTGTGTGAAAATGTAAAATCATTCACTGGCAGGAAGAATAAAAAGAGAGAATTATCTAAATGGTGAGAGATTGCAGAGCTCTGAGATGCAGAGGGATCTGGGTGTCCTAGTACATGAATCGCAAAAGGTTAGTATGCAGGTACAGCAGGTAATTAGGAAAACTAATAGAATGTTATCAGTTATTGTGAGGGGAATTGATTACAAAAGTAGGGAGGTTATGCTTCAGTTGTATGGGGCACTGGTGAGACATTATCTGGAGTACTGTGTACAGTACGGGTCTCCTTATTTAAAGAAAGATGTAAATGCATTACAAACAGTTCAGAGAAGCTTTACTAGACTTATAACTGGAATGGTATGAGGAAAGGTTGGACAGGTTAGGCTTGTATCCACTGGAATTTAGAAGAGTAACAGGTGACTTAATTGAAACTTTTAAGATCTGAGGGGTCTTGACAGGGTAGATGTGGGGAGGGTGTTTCCTCTTGTGGGAGAATCAAAAGTCATTTTTAAAACTGTTTAAGGGGTCACTTACCTGGATGAGTGCAGCTCCCACAACACCATCTGGGACAAAGCATCCTGCTTGATTGGCACCACATCCACAAACATTCACTCCCTCCACCACTGACATACAGTAGCAGCAGTGTGTGTACCATCTACAAGATACACTGCAGGAACTCACCAAGGCTCCTTAGACAGCACCTTCCAAACCCACGACCACTACCGTCTAGAAGGTCAAGGGCAGCAGTTACATGGGAACACCACCACCTGGAAGTTCCCCTCCAAGTCACTCACCATCCTGACTTGGAAATATATCGCCGTTCCTTCACTGTCGCTGGGTCAAAATCCTGGAACTCCCTCCCCAACAGCACTGTGGATGTACCTACACCACATGGACTGCAATAGTTCAAAAAGACAGCTCACCAGCACCTTCTCAAGGGCAATTAGGGATGGGCAATAAATGCTGGCCCAGCCAGCGACACCTACATCCTGTGAATGACTGAAAAAAGGAAATCTCCAGTGGCTTCTCCTGACATGTGGGAAAACAAAGATGGAAAAAACTGAGTGAGAATATTCCAGTGCCATATTCTGTAGAATCACTCATTACATTAAAGCAATCTCCTCTTCCCTTTGGCAACTGATTTCTCAAACAAGGGTGTAAGACCACAAGATGTAGGAACAGAAGTAGGCCATTTGGCCCAGAGTCTGCTCCTCCATTCAATGAGATCACAGCTGATCCACATCCTCAGCTCCACTTTCCTGCCTTTTCCCCATACCCCTTGATTCCATTACTGATTAAAAGTCTGTCTATCTCAGCCTTGAATATACTTAGCGACCCAGCCTCTACAGCCCTCTGCAGTAAAGAATTCCACAGATTGACTACCCTCTGAGAGTAGAAATTCCTCCTCATCTGTTTTAAATGGGCACCCCCTTTACTCTGAGATTATGTCCCCTGGTCCTAGACTCTCCCACAAGGGGAAACAACCTCTCAGCATCTACCCTGTCAAGCCCCCTAAGAATCTTATATGTTTCAATAGGGTCGCCTCTCATTCTTCTAAACTCCAATGAGACTCAACCTCTCCTCATAAGAAAATCCCTCCATGCCCAGGATCAACCTAGTGAACCTTCCCTGGACTGCCTCCAATGCCAGTATATCTTTACTTGGTTACTGTGAGCAGTTTTGTTCACCTTATCTAAGTGTTACTTCTTAGTTTTGAGATATCTTAATGAAGGGAAATCAGCATTTGTGGTTGGATTTCTATTGTGACCGGAGAGTTAATTACCATCTTTGATGTCAGTTAGGAGATGTCCCACTTGTTCTGATAATGCCAGTGTTAATCACAGAAAGCACAGGAGTGTTCATCATCCATCGAAAGGAGTTCAAAAGGACATCACTGCAGCTCACCATTTGGCACAAGACAAGATTCACTGTTAGAAACCTTGATGTTAATGCAGAAAAACATTATTTTCATGATATATACACTTTCAGCAAGAAACACACTGGGACAGTGGGAGTCGGGGGCGGGGGTGATGTGGACATACTTTGGGTCTGGCATCTGCCAGTTGCCACCCCAAAATTTGCCCCTCTTAGTCCCCAGTCTGCAGCACAAAACAACCACCGATTGCAGCCCAATAGATTCAGGACTTTCTCCCTGAACTCGATTCGATTAACATTCCTGGTCAATGGCTTAGACCAGCACTGACCCCTGCTGGAAATTTATTTGGGAGCAATCTGCTGTAAAACCTGGGAGTTAATCTTCAAGCACAACTTCACTATAGACCCATTGCCCCGGTGTTCCCATCACAGGCACAGGATTCACCAGAGAGCCGCTCCAAAAGTAGCCCTACACCGGTTTCAACCCCATCAAGCATCCATCTTACAGGAAGATCATTCAGCCACCTATGCTGTCTCTCTGAAGGATCTCTCCTATTAATCCCATGTCCCTGTTCAGGGTTGGGGGGTGTGGTGGGTGTGGGGGTGTGGTGGGTGGTGTGGTCTAGAGTGAGGAAGCACCCAGAGTGGAAATCCGGAACTTTCACCGGAATAGCTGTTCAGGCAGGAGGGGGGCTCATTCAGGACTGAAATTAAGAGATTTTTGTTGGGCAGGGGATTAAAGGTTATGGAACCAAGGCAGGTAGGTGAGGGTTAAGATACAGAGTAACAATGATCTAATTGAATAGCAGAACAGGTTCTCAGGGCTGAACTGAATGGATGGCTTCTTCCTATTCCAGTGACCAATCACATCTGCCAAAGCTGGTGACGTCCAATCAGTGAAAAGGAACAGGGTTGAGTGGTCACAGAATCACAGTGCAGAAGAGGCCCTTCAGCCCATCGAGTCTGCACCAACACATGAGAAACACCTGACCTACCTACTTAACCCCATTTACCAGCACTTGGCCCATAGCCTTGAATGTTATGACGTACCAAGTGCTCATCCAGGTACTTTTTAAAGGATGAGAGGCAACCCGCCTCCACCACCCTCCCAGGCAGTGCATTCCAGACCGTCACCACCCTCTGGGTAAAAAAGTTTTTCCTCACATCCCCCCCTAAACCTCCTGCCCCTCACCTTGAACTTATGTCCCCTTGTGACTGACCCTTCAAGTAAGGGGAACAGCTGCTCCTTATCCACCCTGTCCATGCCCCTCATAATCTTGTACACCTCGATCAGGTCGCCCCTCAGTCTTCTCTGCTCCAACGAAAACAACCCAAGTCTATCCAACCTCTCTTCATAACTTAAATGTTTCATCCCAGGCAACATCCTGGTGAATCTCCTCTGCACCCCCTCCAGTGCAATCACATCCTTCCTATAATGTGGCGACCAGAACTGCACACAGTACTCCAGCTGTGGCCTCACCAAGGTTCTATACAACTCCAACATGACCTCCCTACTTTTGTAATCTATGCCTCAATTGATAAAGGCAAGTGTCCCATATGCCTTTTTCACCACCCCACTAACATGCCCCTCCGCCTTCAGAGATCTATGGACACACACGCCAAGGTCCCATTGTTCCTCAGAACTTCCTAGTGTCATGCCGTTCATTGAATACTTCCTTGTCAAATTACTCCTTCCAAAGTGTATTACCTCACACTTTTCACGGTTACATTCCATCTGCCACTTATCTGCCCATTTGACCATCCCGTCTATATCTTCCTGTAGCCCAAGACACTCAACCTCACTGTTAACCACCCGGCCAATCTTTGTGTCATCCGCAAACTTACTAATCCTACCCCCCACATAGTCATCTCTGTTGTTTATATAAATGACAAATAATAGGGGACCCAGCACAGATCCCTGTGGTACGCCACTGGACACTGGCTTCCAGTCACTAAAGCATCCTTCTGTCATCACCCTCTGTCTCCTACAACTAAGCCAATTTTGAATCCACCTTATCAAATTACCCTGTACCCCATGTGCATTTGCCTTCTTTATAAGTCTCCCATGTGAGACCTTGTCAAAAACTTTGCTGAAATCCAAATAAACTACATCAACTGCACTACCCTCATCTATACACCTGGTCACCTCCTCAAAACATTCAATCAAATTTGTTAGGCATGACTATCCCTGATCAAACCTTGCCCCTCCAAGTAGAGATAGATTCTCTCCTTCAGAATTTTCTCCAATAGTTTCCCTACCACTGACGTGAGACTCACTGGCCTGTTGTTCCCTGGCTCATCTCTACAACCCTTCTTAAATAGCGGAACCACATTAGCTGTTCTCCAGTCCTCTGGCACCTCCCCCATGGCCAGAGAGGAATTAAAAATTTGGGTCAGAGCCCCTGCGAACTCCTCCCTTGCCTCCCTCAGCAGTCTGGGACACAAATCATCCAGACCTGGAGATTTGTCCACTTTTAAGCCTGCCAACACCTCCAATACCTTGTCACTCCCTATATCAATTTGCTCAAGAACCTCGCAGTCTCTCTCCCCGAGTTCGATACCTTCATCCTCATTCCCTTGGGTGAAGACGGATGTGAAGTGAAGCTTTCTTAAGCTCCACCCTGCACTTTCTGTACTCCACTAATGCCTCCGCTGATTTGCTTCCCTTGTACCTGCTAAAAGCCTCTTTTCCTTCACATCGTATCCTGAATATCTCTGGTCATCCATGATTCTCTGGGCTTGTTACTCCTTCCTATCGCCCTAGAGGGAACATGTTGAACCTGTACCCTCCCCGTTTCCTTTTTGAACACCCCCCACTGTTCCTCTGTAGATTTCCCCACAAGTAACTGTTCCCAGTCTACCTGGGCCAGATCCTGCCTTATTTTACTAAAATCCACTCTCCCCAAATCCAAAACATTTTTTTGCAACTTGTCTATTTCCATGTCCATAACAAACTTAAACTGTACCATGTTGTGGTCGCTATCACTAAAATGCTCCCCCAACACCACCTCAGCCACCTGTCCGGCTTCATTCCCCAGAATTAGGTCCAGCAATGCACTGTCCCTTGTTGGACCCTCTACATATTGACCTAAAAAGTTCTCCTGTACACATTTCAAGAAATCCACTCCATCCAAGCCCTTAACACTGTGTCTATCCCAATTAATGTGGGGAAAGTTGAAATCACTTAATATAATTACCCTATTGTTATTGTTTTTACACACCTCCACAAATTGTGCACATATTTGCTCCTTAATTTCCTGCTGACTATCTGGGGGTCTATAATAAACACCTAACAATGTGGTTGCCCCTTGTTTATTCCTAAGCTCTACCCACAAAGTTTCATTCGATGCCCCCTCCAAGATATCATCTCTCCTTACTGCAGTAACTGACTCCTTAACTAATAATGCAACGCCCCCTCCTCTTTTACCCCCTCCCCTGAAGATTCTATATCCCGGATGTTGAGCTGCCAATCCTGCTCCTCCCTCAACCACGTCTCAGTGATGGCCACTATATCACAATTCCACATGTCAATCCTCACCCATTTTACCTATAATACTCCTGACATTAAAGTAGAGGCCATCCAGCCTTACCTTACTCTCTTGAAACTTAATGCAGCTGTACTCCCTCCGACTTGATTGTTTTACTGTATTATGATGTGCCCCCATTCTGCTAAAAACCTGTGTCCCCTCCCCCTGCCGAATTAGTTTAAAGACTAATGGATTTTAGTCTTAGTCAAATGAAATGCAGCAGTTTCATGGCTTAAAGATACTTAACTGTTGTGTATTTCTTATATAAATGTGGAGCCATTTCTATGTGTAACAGGTTTATTCAATGCTTTAAAGTGTCTACTCCATGGTACTAGCTCAAAGTTCACACACGGACTTAACTAAATCAGCAAGTCTAAATAGTAAACAGACTCAAACAGAACACACTTCTGATGTATTGCAATTTTGTAGCCAGATGTAGCAGCCAATTTGAGCACAGCAAGATCTAAGTAACATTATTCACCAAATGCTTTGAGTACTAGAAACTTTAACTTCTGCACAGTTAGACAGGGCTTCATTCATCTGAATGAGAGTCACCAGTGCAGCACCCCTGCAGCACTGCCCAATGCCTCTGGGAAATTAAGCTCAAAATCAAGCAAGGGGGCTTAAATGGAAACTGCCAGACTCTGGCTGTGCTACCGATAGAGCCAATAGTGATTGTGTTTCCAATCACCTTCAGATTGAATATAAAACCTTAGATGAGGAAACATGGAACACTCAAAAGAAACTGTTCAGTCTGAGGTGGGTCAATTCAGGCCCACACATCCAGAGATGGAGGAGAGTCTTCATGAACCACAGCAGGCAGTGTCTTGCTCAGCCACCTTGGGAGTGTCATTGCTGGTGTGGGACTGGAGTCACATGGGTTGGGACCAGGCAAAGGGCAGATTTCTTAGAGGGGGACATTTGCATTTTTAATCACAATCTAACATTTCCATGATCATTACGGAGACAAGTTTTTCATCTTGCACATGACAGGACAAGTGCAAGAATTAGCTGGTGTTACCATGGAGAACGCAGTTGACTTATAACCAATCAACATGCTTTTCACCTGCAGTATAAATTGTTGAAATTTGGTATTTTCTGGTGTCTGTCCTGATGAGTGAAAGATGAAGCTTCAGCGTCACCCACATTATTACCAAGTGACTGTTGGGTCACTTGGTTTAAGCAGAATTCAAATTCTCACACTGTAGTGCAATTTGAGCAGATCTAGATTCTTCTGGACATACCCAGTACACCTCGATAACCTGGCTTCTCCCAACCCCACAACCTCTAGAGACTCCTCACATTTCCAGAAACAGTTAAACTTTATTGTTGAACATTTTCCCCACAATCATCCCAGGGGCACCTTCCCTCATCCAGCTATTTTGCGCTGGTATATTTGGTGACAGCTTTGGTCCCCTCGGAGACTGCGTGTTTTGCCAGCTCTCCAGGAAGTAACAGTCGGACTGCAGTCTGTACTTCCCGGCTGGTGATGGTGCTCCGCCTGTTGTACTGCGTCAGTCGTGAAGCTTCTGTAGCAATCCGTTCAAACACATCATTCACAAAGGAGTTCATGATGCTCATGGCTTTGCTGGAGATACCTGTATCTGGGTGGACCTGCAGAGTGAGAGAGAGAGAGAGAGAGAGTGAGAGTGAGAGTGAGAGTGAGAGTGAGAGTGAGAGTGAGAGTGAGAGTGAGAGTGAGAGTGAGAGTGAGAGAGAGAGTGAGAGAGAGAGTGAGAGAGAGAGAGAGAGAGAGAGAGAGAGAGAGAGAGTGAGAGTGAGAGAGAGTGAGAGTGAGAGAGAGTGAGAGTGAGAGTGAGAGAGAGAGAGAGAGATCAGAACTCAAACCCCAAACCAACTCCAACATGAAATTCTCATCTGGTTTTCAAATCCCTTCCTGGCCTCATTCCCATCTCAAACCTGCTCCAGCCCCACAATCCCAGCACTCCCAAGAGTTCCCCCAATGGCAGCTGTACCTTTAGCTACCTGGAGCCAAGCTGGAGAATTCTCTTCAACCCTAGTCCTTAAAAACTCATCTCAATGCGATTGCTCCCAACCTTCTCAGCAAATGGTTTGAAAATGCTACTGAAACGCTGTTAGACATTTGCTGCTCTGTAAGAGTATCCGAATTAATCCCTTCATCTCACTGCCACTCAGCTTTCTGGGCTCAGTGCCAACTCCCTGATCCACTCATCCCTCCCATACCCCCTTAAGGCCTTTAGTCATCACCTGTCCTTCTGGTTAAAGATGTGACTGAAAGATGCATCCAGACAATGTGCTGGAAATGTAGAAAAACAAAGTACAATGTAGGTTACAACTAAAGTCATGGAGTCATTTACAGCACAGGAAACCATTCAGCCCATCAAGTCCCTGCCATCCCTCCGAAGAACAATCCAGTTCACGCCCACATTCAGCCTCCATAGCCCTGCAGTTTTATTATTATTCCCTAGGTGCCCATCCAGCTTCCTCAGATGAAGAGTGTACCACTGGAATAAAGAGCAGGGCAGTTTGTAAAGATTGAAATACAGACTAGCTCATGCAGTCTATTTCAATCTAGCATCGACTAGTCAGGTGCCCTTGACTTTAATACATTTCATAGCTTTCAATTAGCATCTTCTCTTTGAAGTTTCCCCCTAAACCCTGGCCATTTACCTCCTCACTGGTTCCTCTGGTTTGATGTCTTGAGATAGTTTAATTCCCCCATCAATGCAGGATTCTGACACTAGTTCCTCCTTTAGAAAGGGGAGTCCTGTGTATTAAAAATGATGGCAGTGACTAAGGATACTTGAATGTAGTAGGAGGGTTAAAGGCTAGAGCATAACAGGATTATTATTGCCCATCCCTAATTGCCCTTGAGAAGGTAGTGGTGAGCTGCCTTCTTGAACCGCTGCAGTCCATGTGGTGTAGGTACACCCACAGTGCTGTTAGGGAGGGAGTTCCAGGATTTTGACCCAGCGACAGTGAAGGAAAGGTGATACATTTCCAAGTCAGGATGGTGTGTGACTTGGAGGGGAACTTCCAGGTGGTGATGTTCCCATCTATCTGCTGCCCTTGTCCTTCTAGATGGTAGTGGTCGTGGGTTTGGAAGGTGCTGTTGAAGGAGCCTTGGTGAGTTGCTGCAGTGTATCTTGTAGATGGTACACACTGCTTTTACTGTGCGTTGTGGAAGGGTAGCAGGGTTGGGAAGGGTGGGGGGTGAAGAATGTTTACTTGGAAAAACACCAAGGGGAAAGCAAATTAACCCTCCCACTACGTAAAAGTATCTTTCTGCATTACATAAAATGTCACTGCCACCATCTCAATACACAGGACTCTTCTCTCTAAAGGAAGGGACTGGTGTCAGAACTCCTGCATTTACAGTAACATTTCTGTAGAAAACCAGCTCTGGACACAACACAAGGAAACAAGACATTAAACAAAAAAAAAGGGACAAGTGAGGCGATAGAGGCAGGGCTTAGAGAGAGTGTTTCAGAGAAAACCATTGTTGAAAACTCAATGGGAGGATACATAAAAGGACTAGAGAGGATTCACTGAACAAGAGGCAAAACATCTGGGGAAACAATAGTGGTAATGTTGCTGTAACCCAGGGGCCCAGGCTAATGCTCTGGGGGCAAAGATTCAAATCCCACCACAGCAGCTTGTGGAATTTAAATTGAAAAATCTGGAATATAAAAGCTAGTTTTCAGTAATGGTGACCATAAAGCTATCAATTATTATAAAAAAATCTGGTTCATTAGTGTCCTTTAGGGAAGGAAATCTGCCATCCTTACCTGGTCTGGCCTACATGTGACTCCAGACCCACAGCAATGTGGTTGACTCTTAACTACCCTCTGAAATGGCCTTGCTAATCACCCAGTTCAAGGGCAATTAGGGGTGGGCAACAAATACTGACCACAGCCCATTAAAGAACAAAAGAAAAACCTGCAGCTGGAAAGGGCTTCATTTATTGGAGGCTTTAAGAACAGAAGAGGAAAGTCCAGAGTATTAACAGCTGCTGTTACCTGTTTGAGGACTTTGTAGATATAAACAGAATAACTCTCCTTCCTTTTCAGCCTGCGTTTTGAAGGCTTCTTCTCACCGTTAGCAGCTTTGGGAGCTTTTTTCTTCACTGGCTCATTCACCATGTTCAAATAACTAGAGCCAAACCCACACTTTCACCTTCCCAGGAGTAAAAACTCCCTCTCACTAACTCCAAACAGAGAGAACACAGTGTTAGCTCAGAGCTTTAAATAGAGGCCTCACAACTGCTCATTAATAAATTGTCCAATCCCCCTCTAACCCAATCACTTCCCAATCATGTGTTACACTGAAAAGCTTCCCCCGATCACTAAATTCTGACCGACCCCCAATTGCCCCGACATGGATCAATGGGAAAGCTGCTTTGGTCCAGTCCTGGGGTCAACTTGACCTCAGCCTCAGAATCGGCCTGTTTAACAACCTGAGTGACATCTCTAAAAGGATAACAAACAACAATTGATGCAGTTCACCAATAATTTAAGGGGAGTGGGAACAAATCTCCCTTTAATATGCAGCAAATTAATATGAATTAGTCAATTGACCCAGAAAGGCCACAGGGTGTGAACGATGGGAGAGTGACACCTGGTGCAGTAGGAGATGTTTATACAAATCATTAGCATAGATAGTGTAGAGGGAGCTTTACTCTGTATCTAACCCCGTGCTGTACCTGCCCTGGGAGTGTTTGATGGGGACAGTGTAGAGGGAGCTTTACTCTGTATCTAACCCCATGCTGTACCTGTCCAGGGAGTGTTTGATGGGGACAGTGTAGAGGGAGCTTTACTCTGTATCTAACCCCGTGCTGTACCTGCCCTGGGAGTGTTTGATGGGGACAGTGTAGAGGGAGCTTTACTCTGTATCTAACCCGGTGCTGTACCTGTCCTGGGAGTGTTTGATGGGGACAGTGTAGAGGGAGCTTTACTCTGTATCTAACCCCGTGCTGTACCTGTCCTGGGAGTGTTTGATGGGGACAGTGTAGAGGTAGCTTTACTCTGTATCTAACCCCGTGCTGTACCTGTCCTGGGAGTGTTTGATGGGGACAGTGTAGAGGTAGCTTTACTCTGTATCTAACCCCGTGCTGTACCTGTCCTGGGAGTGTTTGATGGGGACAGTGTAGAGGGAGCTTTACTCTGTATCTAACCCCGTGCTGTACCTGTCCTGGGAGTGTTTGATGGGGACAGTGTAGAGGGAGCTTTACTCTGTATCTAACCCCGTGCTGTACCTGTCCTGGGAGTGTTTGATGGGGACAGTGTAGAGGGAGCTTTACTCTGTATCTAACCCTGTGCTGTACCTGTCCTGGGAGTGTTTGATGGGGACAGTGTAGAGGGAGCTTTACTCTGTGTCTAACCCCGTGCTGTACCTGTCCTGGGAGTGTTTGATGGGGACAGTGTAGAGGGAGCTTTACTCTGTATCTAACCCGGTGCTGTACCTGTCCTGGGAGTGTTTGATGGGGACAGTGTAGAGGGAGATTTACTCTGTATCTAACCCCGTGCTGTACCTGTCCTGGGAGTGTTTGATGGGGACGGTGTAGAGGGAGCTTTACTCTGTATCTAACCCCGTGCTGTACCTGTCCTGGGAGTGTTTGATGGGGACGGTGTAGAGGGAGCTTTACTCTGTATCTAACCCCGTGCTGTACCTGTCCTGGGAGTGTTTGATGGGGACAGTGTAGAGGGAGCTTTACTCTGTATCTAACCCCGTGCTGTACCTGTCCTGGGAGTGTTTGATGGGGACAGTGTAGAGGGAGCTTTACTCTGTATCTAACCCCGTGCTGTACCTGTCCTGGGAGTGTTTGATGGGGACAGTGTAGAGGGAGCTTTACTCTGTATCTAACCCGGTGCTGTACCTGTCCTGGGAGTGTTTGATGGGGACAGTGTAGAGGGAGATTTACTCTGTATCTAACCCCGTGCTGTACCTGTCCTGGGAGTGTTTGATGGGGACAATGTAGAGGGAGCTTTACTCTGTATCTAACCCCGTGCTGTACCTGCCCTGGGAGCGTTTGATGGAGACAGTGTAGAGGGAGCTTTACTCTGTATCTGACCCCGTGCTGTACCTGTCCTGGGAGTGTTTGATGGGGACGGTGTAGAGGGAGCTTTACTCTGTATCTAACCCCGTGCTGTACCTGTGCTGGGAGTGTTTGATGGGGACAGTGTAGAGGGAGCTTTACTCTGTATCTATCCCCGTGCTGTACCTGTCCTGGGAGTGTTTGATGGGGACGGTGTAGAGGGAGCTTTACTCTGTATCTAACCCCGTGCTGTCCCTGTCCTGGGTGTGTTTGATGGAGACAGTGTAGAGAGAGCTTTACTCTGTATCTAACCCTGTGCTGTATTTAGAGATTAATTGCACCAACCTCCAAGATTACTGGTCGAGACATCATTTGGTACATACTATTTGCATGGAAAAGGGCCTTTCAGTCCATCTGTTCTAGACCAGTGTTTCGCTGCATGTGACCTCCTCCCACACTCTCTGGTCTAACCTGATTGACATCCTTTCTGTTCCTTACTCCTTCATTGGCAGATCCCATTTCCCATTAGTTGTGTTATACAAGTACAGGAACAGGAGACCATTCAGCCCCTTGAACCTGTTACACAGGTACAGGAGGAGGCCATTCAGCCCCTCAAGCCTGTTACACAGGAACAGGAGGAGGCCATTCAGCGCCTTGAACCTGTTACACAGGAACAGGAGGAGGCCATTCAGCCCCTCAAGCCTGTTACACAGGAACAGGAGGAGGCCATTCAGCCCCTTGAACCTGTTACACAGGAACAGGAGGAAGCCATTCGGCCCCTTGAACCTGTTACACAGGAACAGGAGGAGGCCATTCAGCCCCTTGAACCTGTTACACAGGAACAGGAGGAGGCCATTCAGCCCCTTGAACCAGTTACACAGGAACAGGAGGAGGCCATTCAGCCCCTTGAAGCTGTTACACAGGAACAGGAGGAGGCCATTCAGCCCCTTGAACCAGTTACACAGGAACAGGAGGAGGCCAGCTCTGCCATTCAATGAGACCATGGCTGATCTGTATCCTAAATACCCAATTCACCCAGGCTGCATCTCCCTGAATAACCTCATCGAGCAAAAGATTTTCGACCTTGGGTGGGGCCCCAGCGTCTACTGCTTGTTGTGGAGAGAACCAATGGCCATCAATATAAGGGGAGATGGTACGTAGTGTTAATGTCCCTGGGCTAGTAATCCAGAGGCCCAGGCTAATGCTCTGAGGTCAGGGGTTCAAGTCCCATCATGGCAGCTGGTGGAATTTAAATACAATTAATAAATCTGGAATTTAAACTAGTCTGAGTAATGCTGACCATGAAACTATAATCCATTGTTGTAAAAAGCCAAAACGGTTGTGTATTAACCTGCTAATCCTTCCAACACATGCCAATGACAGGTGGTAAGAGTGGGAGAGATTCCTGGTCAGCCATGGAGCCTCGACCATCGCTATCCATAGCTCCAGACCACAACATGCAACTCAGACTCCCTGAGTAAAGCCACTACCAAAGACTTGAGTCAGAATGCAGCGATATCAAAATCACATGTAGCTCGTGATAAGAAACGAGAGGCTGTGCACAGGAACTCCGTGTGGTCTAATGAAGGTTCAATGTAGATTTAACCTCATTTCCCTGCCTTCCAATTCTTTCCATCAACAAATGAACCTGGTGTGCTATATTGTAATAGCCGAGTATTTTGTTCCATTGTCCTCTCTACTTCCCCCTGTTGGGAAGGTACAAGGAAATACCAGTAAAACTTGGGAACTGGTCTTATACACCTTGAAATGGAACTCCAGTTTGGACCAGTACCAGTCATTTCCCAAGTTTTAATGGATTCCCCTTGTTCATTAATGGCTTTCTCCAGTTGAGTATGTGTTAGTCAGTGCTCTACACAACAGGAAAGGTGATGATAAGAGTGGGATAGAATTCCCGTTTACATTTCCTTTGAGAAATTAAGCACCAAGGAACATTCTAGGATAGGCCATTTGGAACTGAAGTTGATTTTAAGGAAGTTTGAGTGATTTGAAAGTTAACCCTTTCAGGAGCAAAGTTCATCATCTCAGAGTCACACATTTAGATGTTACCATTGCCATTGGTAACCACTAACCATTTAAATGGCCCCATTTCCAGGCAAAGTGCTATTACCTGTGGGAAAGTCAGACACACCCAGATGACTGCAGGAAACAGTAATGCTCCAGGTTGTGGTAAAAATCCAGGTCACAGCTGTGCACCGGGGATTGACGTGGACCCAAAGGAGCCTGGAAATCCTCGAAGGAGCATCTGATAGACATGGAAACAGAAGCTGATGTTATTGAGCAGGAGGATCAAGAGTTGTACTCAGAGTGTGAGAAAAAGATGGAAGAGGAGAGTAAAAGTACTGAAGATTTTTTCCAGTGGCCACTGTAGGTGTAAATGTTGGAAATGCACAACTTACTTCCATCGTTGATACAGCTACAGCCATGTCTGTGATCTCAGGAGGAGAGTACAAGAAATCCCCAAGTCAGATTCCCTTCAATCTGACCAGTTATTCCAATCACAGCATTTCCAGTGTGAGGTGAAGTTAGTGTTAGAGTGGAATAGAATCACAGTATTACAGAACCTGAACAGTGCAGAAGTAGGCCATTCAGCCCATTGAGTCTGTACTGGCTCACTGAAATTCTACCTAGTATTCTACTTAGTCCCACTCCCCTGCCTAATCCCTGTAACCTTGCACATTCTCTCTTTTCAGGTAACAATCCAATTTCCTTTTGAATACCTCAATCAAACCTGCCTCCACCACCCTCTCAGGAAGTTTGTTCCAGACTCCAACCACCCTCTGGGTGAAAACATTTTTCCTCACATCATATTTACTCCTGCCCATTATTTTGAATCTGTGCCCTCTAGTTATTGAGGTTCTCTTGAGTGGGAACAGTTTCTCACTATATACCCTGTCCATACCCCTCAGGATCTTGAATATCTCTATCAAGTCCCCTCTCAGCCTTCTTTTCTCGAAGGAAAACAGTCCCAACCTTTCCAATCTTATTCCCAGCTATAGTTCTTCAACCCTGGAATCATTCTCGTGAATGTTGTTACAATAGTACTGAAGACTTGTGCTCCAGAACTTGCCACGCCCCTAGCCAAGCTGTTCCTGTACAGCTACAACACTGGCATCTACCCGGCTATGTGGAAAATTGCCCAGGTATGTCCTGTACACAAAAAGCAGGACAAATCCAACCCGGCCAATTACTGCCCCATCAGTCTACTCTCCATCATCAGTAATGTAATGGAAGGGGTCATCAACAGTGCTATCAGGCTGCACTTGCTTAGCAATAACCTGCTCACTGACACCCAGTTTGGGTTCCGCCAGGGCCACTCAGCTCCTGACCTCATTACAGCCTTGGTTCAAACATGGACAAAAGAGCTGAACTCCCCAGGTGAGGTGAGAGTGACTGCCTTTGACATCAAGGCCGCATTTGACCGAGTGTGGCATCAAGGAGTCCTAGCAAAACTGGAGTCAATGGGAATCAGGGGGAAAACTCTCCACTGGTTGGAGTCATACCTAGCACAAAGGAAGATGGTTGTGGTTGTTGGAGGTCAGTCATCTCAGCTCCAGGACATCACTGCAGGAGTTCCTCAGGGTAGTGTCCTCGGCCCAACCATCTTCAGCTGCTTCATCAATGACCTTCCTTCCATATTTGTTGTATGTTTTATGTTCAGTCGGTCTCATGAACAGATTCTGAGTCTTGTATGGTTGAATGTTAAGTGTTTATTGATAACACCTGACAATGTACATACTTACAGGGTACAGCCCAATCTATGAGCTCACTCCATGTTTGCTTCTACACAGGTCACTGTCCAGTCCACAACTGGCCCTATTCTCAGGTCATGTATCATTTTACAATACACTGTGGGTGGTACTGTTTCCAGTTCCACATTGACCCTTGCTATGCCAGATACCCTTATACTACACCTCCCCCCACCCAAGTCTTTACCCAACGTATTTACATTACAATCGGGTGCTACCCCTTCTCCCCCCCTTCAAGTTTCTGACTTTATAAATTCAGACGGTCTGGAGGATGGATGATCTCCCTGGTCTCATTCTGCTCACGGTGGGAGGAATGGGAGGCTCTGTTAATTCAAGCAGCCTTTGTTGATTCCGAATTTAAGTTGTAGTCTGTGTTTCTGGCACTTGGTCACCTTCTTCCGATGCGTTTTTTCCGCTTGGATTTGAACTTTTCTTTGTCATCTCCCCATCTTTCCGGAGAGAGTGTTCACTCCGTTCATTCATGGTACGAGTCCGGTTTTTCCTTTTCCGTGTACTCTGCCATGGTCTTTGTGGGTGTTGAAGGTGTCACTCTCTGTTGTATGGATGTTCCTCAGCAGTGAGTTCACCTGGCAGTCTGGGGTTTATTGTGACACGGTGTTTTCCTGTGTGTCTCTGAGCCTCACTGAGGTGTGCTCTGGCGAGTCGATGGTTGTTTGTTCCTTGCTCCAGCATCATCCTGCAGCTTTGTGTGTTGGCTGGAGGTTGAAGTTTCTTTTCTGTGGTGTTTACAGTTAGTGTGTGACAGCAACGGTTAGAATCTGGGGTTGGGGCTCATTCTTCTGTTGCTGGTCATTTTCCTGTGTCTCCCACTCGAGGTACAGTGGGAATTACCTGAAGGGTTGGCTGGTCTGACCAAGGAGGAGCTTCTGCCAACTGCAAAAACAATTGGACAAAGCGGCTCTGTGGAGAGTGAAGACAATTCAGAGCTGAAGTCCCAGCCGAGAGTTTCTTTCTGGGTGGGCCTCTCAGGAAATTACAGCTCTAGGTAGCTGATGACAGAGGCTGTCTCAGTGTCTTCTACCATTTTAAGAAGGTTAAGAGCAACCCAGGCATCTCTGCACAAGAGAGAAAAAGATTGGTTTCAGATGCGTACATGATGTCATTGCTATCACAGAGACATGGTTGAGGGAAGGGCAGGACTGGCAGCTCAATATTCCAGGGAATAGAATCTTCAGGTGTGATGAGGGGTGATAGGGGTGTAAAAGAGAAGGTGTTTGATCAAGGAGTCGATTGCTAAGGTAAGGAGGGATGGTATCTTAAAAGGTTCCTCAAATGAGGCCATATGGGTAGAACTTAAAAACAAAAAGGGGGAAATCACTTTGCTGGGAATGTACTATAGTCCAAGCAGTCAGGGGGAGATAGAGGAGCAGATATGTAGGCAAATCTCAGAGAAATATATAAATAATAGGGTAATAATATTAGGGGATTTCAACTTCCCCAACATTAAATGGAATCGCCTTAGTGTGAAAGGCTTAGCGGGGGCAGAATTAGAGCTTTTTCAGGCAGCACATAGAAAGGCCTACGAAAGAAGGGGCGGAACTGGACCTAATCTTAGAGAATGAAGCCGGGCAAATGGTAGAGGTTCAGTGGGGGAGCAATTCGGGAATAGTGGCCATAACCCGGTAAGATTTAAGGTAGTTATGGAAAAGATGGACCGGAAATAAAGGTCCTGAATTGGGGAAAGGCTGATTTCAATGTGATAAGACAGGATCTGGCCAAAGTGGACTGGGAGCAGCTACTTGTAGGAAAGTCTACATCAGACCAGTGGGAGTCAACCAAAAAGGAAATAGCGAGAGTTCAGGGTCAACATGTTCCCATAAAGGTGAAGATTGGGACTAACAGGTCCAGGGGAACCTGGATGTCGAGGGATATAGAGGATTGGATAAGGGAAAAAAAGGAGGCTTATGGCAGATACGGGGGCTGAAAACAACAGAAGCCCAAGAGGAGTAAAGAAAGTGTTGGGGGGGTACTTAAACAAGTAATTAGGAGAGTGAAGGGAGGCATAAAAAAACACTGGTGGGAAAGATAAAGGAAAATCCCAAGGCATTTTATAAATATATTAAGAGCGAGAGGATAACCAGGGACAGAGTAGGGCCCATTAGGGACCAAAGTGGCTATCTGTGCGTGGAGCCAGAGGACGGAGGTAAGGTTTTGATGATTACTTTTCACCTGTGTTCAGTATGGAGAAGGACGATGTAGGTGAATGGAAGGGTGGTGGAGGCGGGTTGCCTCACATCCTTTAAAAAGCACCTAGATGAGCACTTGGCACCTCATAACATTCAAGGCTATGGGCCAAGTGCTGGTAAATGGGATTAGGTAGGTAGGTCAGGTGTTTCTCACGTGTCGGTGCAGACTCGATGGGCCGAAGGGCCTCTTCTGCACTCTGTGATTCTGTGATTCTATACAGCACAGAAACAGGCCCTTCGGCCCATTGTGTCCTTGCCGGCCATCAAGTCCCTATCTATTCTAATCCCATTTTCCAGTTCTTGGCCCGTAGCCCTGTATGCGATGGTGTTTCAAGTGTTCATCTAAATACTTCTTAAATGTTGTTAGCCAAGGTTTGAAATATAAGAGCAGGGAGGTTATTTTGGAACTGTATAAAATGCTAGTTAGGCCACAGCTGGAGTACTGTGTGCAGTTCTGGTCGCCACATTATAGGAAGGATGTGATTGCACTGGAGGGGGTGCAGAGGAGATTCATCGGGATGTTGCCTGGGCTGGAGCATTTCTGAAGAGACTGGATAGACTGGGGTTATTTTCCTTAGAGCAGAGAAGGCTGAGGGGGGACCTGATAGAGGTATACAAAATTATGAGGGACACAGATAGGGTAGATAGGAAGGAACTTTTCCCCTCAGCGGAGGTGTCAATAAACAGGGGGCATAGATTTAAGGTAAGGGGCAGGAGGTTTAGAGGGGATATGAGGAAAAATCTTTACATCCAGAGGGTGGTTGGAATCTGGAACACACTGCCTGAGGGGGTGGTAGAGGCAGAAACCCTCACAACATTTAAGAAGTATTTAGATGAACACTTGAAACACCATCGCATACAGGGCTACGGGCCAAGTACTGGAAAATGGGATTAGAATAGATAGGGACTTGATGGCCGGCATGGACACAATGGGCCGAAGGACCTGTTTCTGTGCTGTATAAAATCACAGAATCACAGAGTGCAGAAGAGGCCCTTCGGCCCATCGAGTCTGCACCGACACGTGAGAAACACCTGACCTACCTACCTAATCCCATTTACCAGCACTTGGCCCATAGCCTTGAATGTTATGACGTGCCCAGTGCTCATCCAGGTACTTTTTAAAGGATGTGAGGCAACCCGCCTCCACCACCCTCCCAGGCAGTGAATTCCAGACCGTCACCACCCTCTGGGTAAAAAAGTTTTTCCTCACATCCACTCTAAACCTCCTGCCCCTCACCTTGAACTTATGCCCCCTTGTGACTGACCCTATAACTCTCTGACTCTATGACTTTGACTATCTGCTTGTTGCCTTAGTGGTTCGAGAATCATGCCTATGGCCGGAAGTCAGGTTTCTCCAGGCCTGTAGGGTTGTATGTCTGTCATTCGTAGCCAGGGGTCTCTCAGCTACGGTTCCTTATCCGAGAGGGATCATAACATTGGCTCCTGGGTCCAGTCTGAAGTCAGTGAAGTGACTATTTACTGCCATGTCTGCATTCCAAAGACAGAATCCAGGATCCCTGACCTCACCCAACAAGCACGGTTGTGTCTCTTTGTGGTGTGGTACCTCAATCTCATGGATGGTCTTGGGATCCTCCGCCTGTCTGTGTGTTTTAGCTTTGCATCGCTAGGCGAGGTGTCCCAGACGGTTGCAGTTGAAACACCGCACTGAGATTGTTGGGCGTTGCTCTAGCCTGGGAGGCCGTTTGGCTGCACAGTGCTGACATAGCTGCCACTCTCTTGTGGTCTGTTTGGGTATTGCCCTCCGTGTCCTAGAGTCTCTCTGTCCCTTTGTCACTTTACCAGCTGGACAGTTGGAGTTGCTCGATACCATGTCTTGCTTTCACAATGTAAAATGGATCAGTGCTGTTGGTGGATTTCAGACTGTGACTATTTGGATGGCCTTTTCCAGAGTCAGATCTTCCTTGTCCTTAAATGTGCCTGAAAGGACATCGTCAGCCACTCTGACAACACTTCTGTCCATTATGAGTTCTGACTTAAGGTCACCATAGTCACAGCCTTCAGCCAATCTGTATAATTCATTGATAAAAGAGTTAACTGGTTCTTCAGGATGTTGGACACATTTGTTGAATTTCTCTCTCTCTCTCTCTAAAACTTTGTTGCTTCTTAGATTAAAATATGTATCAAAGGATTTTAGAATGCCATTGAATTTAACTGAGGAGTTATTTTCTCCTTGCCTCACAGTAACATCATTTGCTATTGGACCTATTGAATAAAGTAGTGTATTCACTTGTTCAGATTCTGGCTTTCTATCTAATCCTGAAACTATCTTAAGAATCTCTTCTGCCAAAGTGCCCAGTGTTGTGTTTGGTCTGGCCCTTGGATCAGTCCAAATTGGTCTGATGCTGTTGATTTGTTGCCCATGGTTACTTTAAAGTTTAAATGTTGTGCAGGTTTTAAAGATGATGCCACAGGAACTGTTTTTTCTCAGAATCTTCCCACTGGTTGTGTTTTGGTGGGTTCCCGTGGGCGGTGGTGGGTCCCGACCTCTTTGTCTTTAGTTTTTGTGCAGCGATTTTACTCAATCGACTATTCTGAGCCTTCGCTGTGATATTGGGGGATTTTTGCTTCACAATCAATTCTTGCCTTTGGTGCAGGATTTTTTAAACCTTTTCCTTTCTCACAATGAGCTTGGCTGCCGTGTGGTGTGATGGTGACTCTGAACCCAGGCTGGCCCCTGTGCTTTTGGAAACAGGCTGCCCTGACTTGTTTACAGCACTGAAGCTTTTCAAACTACTCCTGGCTCAGAGCGGAGTATCTTGCTCACCCCTGCTCGGTCCTTTGGCTCTGCACTCTGTGGGCATTCACAATGGACCTCCACGAGATCTTGTGGAGTCCCCAGCTGCACAGTGGAGTTTCCTCCTGCTGCCTTTCCCCTTCCAATCCTGCAATGGAGCTTCTTTCAGGGGATCTCCCTCTGTGTCTTTGCTTCAGGGGCTGTCAGTCAGCTCAGAATGCTGCTCCTTTCATTTTCCAGATTTTGAATTT
Source organism: Cetorhinus maximus (assembly GCF_964194155.1). Classification (NCBI taxonomy): domain Eukaryota; kingdom Metazoa; phylum Chordata; class Chondrichthyes; order Lamniformes; family Cetorhinidae; genus Cetorhinus; species Cetorhinus maximus. The sequence goes on along the minus strand of NC_135882.1, from coordinate 177,291,082 downwards.
CTGCTCCAGTTTCTCTGAGGTTCTGGGTTTTTCCATTCGCTGCCACCATGTTGTATGTTGCAAGTTCAGTAGGTCTCATGAAGAGGTTCTGAGTCTCGTATGGTTGAACATTAAATGTTTATTAATAACACATAACTATGTACATATATACAGGGTTTAGCCCAAGCTATGAGCTAACTCCATGCTTGCTTCTACACAGGTTTCTGTCCAGTCCACAACTGACTCTAGTGTCAAGTCATGTGTCTCTTTACATCACACTGTGGGCAGTACTGTTTTCCAGTCCCACATTAACCCTCGCTATTCCAGATACCCTTATACTACAATCATAAAGTCAGAAGTGGGGGTGTTCACTGATCATTGTGCGTTCAGCACCATTCACAATATCCAGGCTTGGGCTGACAAGTGGCAAGTGACAACTGTGTCACACAAGTGTCAGGCAATGACCATCTCCAACAAGAGAGAATCTAACCATTGCCCCTTAACATTCAATGGCATTACCATCACTGAATCCCCCACTATCAACATCCTGGGGGTTGCCATTGACCAGAAACTGAACTGGACCAGCCGTATAAATACTGTGGCTACAAGAGCAGGTCAGAGGCTGGGAATCCTGCAATGAGTAACTCACCTCCTGACTCCCCAAAGCCTGTCCACCATCTACAAGGCACAAGTCAGGAGTGTGATGGAATACTCTCCACTTGCCTGGATGAGTGCAGCTCCCACAACACTCAAGAAGCTGGACACCACCCAGGACAAAGCAGCCCCACTTGATTGACACCACATCCACAAACATTCACTCCCTCCACCACCGACACACAGTGGCAGGAGTGTGTACCATACGAACAAGGTGCAGGATTAGGCCATTCAGCCCCTCGAGCCTGGTCCACCATTTAATAGGAACATGGCTGATCTGATAGTAACCTTAAATCTGCATCGCGCCTGCCCCCGATAACCTATCACCCCTTCATCTGCATCCCACCTGCCCCCGATAACCTATCACCCCCTCATCTGCATCCCACCTACCCCCAATAACCTATCACCCCCTCATCTGCATCGCGCCTACCCCCGATAACCTATCACCCCCTCATCTGCATCCCACCTACCCCCGATAACCTAGCACCCCCTCATCTGCATCGCGCCTGCCCCCGATAACCTATCACCCCCTCATCTGCATCGCGCCTGCCCCCGATAACCTATCACCCCCTCATCTGCATCCCACCTGCCCCCGATAACCTATCACCCCCTCATCTGCATCCCACCTGCCCCCGATAACTTATCACCCCCTCATCTGCATCCCACCTGCCCCCGATAACCTATCACCCCTCGCTTACCGAGAATCTATCCACCTCTGCCTTAAACATATTCAAAGATTCTGGAAGACTGGAAGAGAATTCCAAAGACTCACGACCCTCTGAGTGAAAAGATTTCACCTCATCTCCGTTTTAAATGAGCGACCCCTTACTTTTAAACAGTGACCCCCCTAGTTCTAGATTCTCCCACAAGAGGAAACATCCTCTCCACATCCACCCTGTCAAGACCCCTCGGGATCTTAAATGTTTTAATCAAGACACCTCTTACTCTTCTAAACTCCAGCGGATACAAGCCTAGTCTGTCCAACCTTTCCTCACCAGCCCACTCCAGGTATTAGTCTGGTAAAGATTCTCTGAACTGCTTCCAACGCATTTACATCCTTCCTTAAATAAGGTGACCAATACTGTACGCAGTACTCCAGACGTGGTCTCACTAGTGCCCTGTACAACTGAAGCATAACCTCCCTACTTTTGTATTCAATTCCCCTCACAGTAAATGATAACATTCTATTAGTTTTCCTAATTACCTGCTGTACCTGCATACTAACCTTTTGTGATTCATGCACTAGGACACCTAGATCCCTCTGCATCTCAGAGCTCTGCAATCTCTCACCATTTAGATAATATGCTTCTTTCTTTATTCCTCCCGCAAAAATCAACAATTTCACATTTTTCCACAATATACTCCATTTGCCAGACCTTTGCCCACTTACTTAACCCATCTATATCTTTTTGTAGCCTCCTTTTGTCCTCTTCACAACTTACTTTCCCACCTATCTTTTTGTCATCAGCAAATTTGGCAACCATCCCATCCATCCCCTCATCCAAGTCATTTATATAAATTGTAAACAGTTGAGGTACCAGCACTGATCCCTGTGGCACGCCATCTACAAGATGCACTGCAGGAATTCACCACGACCCCTTAGACAGCACCTTCCAAACTCACGCTCACTACCACCTAGAAGGACAAGGGCAGCAGGAACATGGGGAACACCACCACCTGGAAGTTCCCCTCCAAGTCACTCACCATCCTGACTTGGAAATATATCGCCGTTCCTTCACTGTCGCTGGGTCAAAATCCCGGAACTCCCTCCCTAACAGCACTGTGGGTGTACCTACACCACATGGACTGCAGCGGTTCAAGAAGGCAGCTCACCACCACCTTCTCAAGGGCAACTAGGGATGGGCAATAAATGCTGGAAAATCTACTTTACACGTGGAGTGGTTAGAATCTGGAATGTGCTGCCTGAGAGTGCGGTGGGAGCAGGTTCAATCGGGGATTTCTAAAGGGAGTTGGATTATTACCTGAAAAGGAAGCAGGTGAAGGGCTACGGGGTGAGGGACGGTGAGTGAGACCAGCTAAGCTCCAGATAGACAGCATAGGCGCGATGGGCTGAATAGCCTCCTACGCCATAACCATTCTCTGATTCGATGAAAGGTGCGCCCTTTGACCACAGGGTGCTGCCCCGGCACCAATTTTAATTTCGAATGAAGGATGTGATTTGCAGATGGTCCCTTACAGGGAATCCTATTTTTCATTTTAGAATGAAGGGGGCGATTTGCAGACAGCCCCTTACGTTGCGATTCCTGATCTGATCTTTTGCCTTCCAGACCAGCGCCGTTATTGCCAGACGCCCCCCCGCACCCCCCCATTTCCCTCGGGCTGGTTGTCCGCTTTTGCCAGGAGGCTGTGATTTGCAGACGGCCCCTTTGCCGCAATGCGCAAAAAAAACTGAGCCTCTCCTCAGCTGAGCTCCAGCCTGGGGGATTCTGGTGCTTCTGCGACTGTCAGACGCTCCCTCCACTGCTGCACCTGCGCACTGAGCATGTCTGCTGCAGCCCCCTCCCCTTGAGTGAAACCCCCTCCATCCCTCCCTCCCTCTCTCTGTCTCTGTCTCCAGCTCTCCTCCCAGGTCCGAGGAACAGTCTCAGAGCCCCAGCTCCCAGCTCCTGTTTCCTGCTCCCAGCTCCCAGCCTCTGTTTCCTGCTCCCAGCCCCTGCTCCCCTCCTCCCTCCTCCCCTCCTCCCAGCTCCCTGCTCCCTCTCTCACACACACACAGGCACAGCCATGGAGAGGAAGGTAAGAAGCAAATTCAGGTAATAATCCCCCTGCCCCCCCCACCACCATCACCACCTCCATTATCACCCCTTTCACCTGCCATCAGACACCCCCTCCCTCCCTCTCCCATTCCATCTCTCTCTCCCTCATTGTATCCTTCTCCCTCTCTCTAGATTCCTCTCTCTCTCCATCCCCCTCCCTCCTTCCTTCCTTCCATCCTTCCCTCCCTCTCTGTCTGTCTGCAAACAGTGACGTGACCAGCATCTCGAGCAGTCCCTCATTGAGGGAGCTGGCTTGCAGGTCCAGCCCCTCTCCTGTTTGCAAACTGCCCCCAAATTCCAGGCTTGGCTATGCTCAGGAATGCCCCCTCTCCCTCCCTCCCTCCCTCCCTCTCTATCACCTTCTGTCTCTCTCTCTCTTTAGTCATTCTTTAACCTCTGCTCAGCTGAACTCACCCTCTCTCTCTCTCTCTCTCTCTCCCTCTCTCTCTCTCTCTCTCACTCGCTCTCTCGAGAATGCCTGGGAGGCCAGTACAGGGATTCTCTGCTTCCACTCCTCTCTCACACAGAGAGATGTTCTTCTATGCGTTTGTTTTGTTATCGAGGTTCAGTATTCTCTCCCGCGTCCATCGCCAACTCAGCTTCTCTCCATAGCCTCGGACGTGTGTAAAGAATAACGTCCAAGGGGTTGTTCAGCCTGAACCTTCTTTTACGTCAAAGATGAAGTCTTTGCGATTTAGAAGGATTGCGATGTTAACCTTTTGTTCCTGACTGAGTTGGTTGTGAGCAGAGGCTTGGGGACTGAATGATTTATTCTTGTGGTGTCAGACTCCCTCCATGGGTAATACACTCGCCTCACAGTCAGGAGGTACCGGGTTCAACTCCCACAGTAGAAATTTGAGCCAGGTGACACATTGGCACAGTACTGAGGGAGTGCTGCACTGTCGGAGGGTCAGTACTGAGGGAGTGCTGCACTGTCGGAGGGTCAGTACTGAGGGAGTGCTGCACTGTCAGAGGATCAGTACTGAGGGAGTGCCGCACTGTCAGAGGATCAGTACTGAGGGAGTGCCGCACTGTCAGAGGGTCAGTACTGAGGGGGTGCCGCACTGTCAGAGGGTCAGTACTGAGGGAGTGCGGCACTGTCAGAGGGTCAGTACTGAGGAAGTGCTGCACTGTCGGAGGGTCAGTACTGAGGGAGTGCTGCACTGTCGGAGGTGCTGTCTTTCTGATTCTTTATTAAACTGAGATCACATCTGCCTCCTCTGGCATTTGTTCCAACATTAAATAGACAGGTGCCGAATTGTGGAGCAGTCTGCCTAGTGGCTCTGGTTGCGAAACTCTTCCAGACAAAAATCAAGAGAAATTAATTGTCCCTTGGAAAAATGTGGGTTAGTGGATTATTGTGATCCCCAGCTGAGGTTAACCCCTGGAAAAGCCTGATCCCAGAGTGGAACCCAGCTTGATAGATCCCCATTTTAATTTGTTTGTTTAGACACGTGGGGAGGAGGGACTACTGAACAGAGTCAGGGAGTCAGCTAACGAACTTTTAATAAAAGCACAAAACAGTTATTAAACAAGAAAAGACAAATTATATTACAATACTCCTTCAGCCACAACTATCCCTTTTATAGATATATACAGATTCTAGAGACAATTATTCGGGATAGAATTAGTAGTCATATGGAAAAATATGGGTTGATAAGGAAGAGCCAGCATGGATTTCTAAAGGGGAAATTGTGTTTAACTAACTTGCTGGAGTTTTTTGAAGAGGTAACAGAAAAGGTCGATGAGGGTAATGCTGTTGATGTGGTGTACATGGACTATCAAAAGGCATTTGACACAGTGCCACACAACAGACTTGTGAGAAAAGTCTGCGGATGCTGGAAACCTGAAACGAGAACAAAAAATGCTGGAAAAACTCAGCAGGTCTAACAGCATCTGTGGAGAGAAAGACAGAGTTAACGTTTCAAGTCCATCTGACCCTTCTCTCTCCACAGATGCTATTAGACCTGCTGAGTTTTACCAGTATTTTCTGTTTTAGTGTGAGAAAAGTTATTGCACATGGAATAAAAGGGACATTAGCAACGTGGATACAAAGTTGGCTGAAAAATAGGAAGCAGAGAGTAATGGTCAATGGGTATTTTTCGGGCTGGAGGAAGGTTTGTAGTGGGGTTCCCCAGGGGTCAGTATTGGGACCCTTGCTTTTCCTGATATATATTAATGATCTGGATCTTGGTGTGCAGGGGACAATTTCAAAGTTTGCGGATGATACGAAGCTTGGGAGTGTTGTGAACTGTGAGGAGGACAGTGTGGAACTTCAAGAGGACATAGACAAGTTGGTGGAGTGGGCAGATAGGTGGCAGATGTAGGTCAATGTGGAGAAGTGTGAGATGATGCATTTTGGTAGGAAGAACATGGACAGACAATATAAAATAAGGGGTGAAATTTTGAAGGGGGTGCAGGAACAGAAAGACCTGGGTGTATATGTACATTGATCATTGAAGATGGCAGGACAGGTGGAGAAAGCAGTTAATAAAGTATAAAGCATCCTGGGCTTTATTAATAGGGGCATAGAGTACAAGAGCAGGGAGGTTATGCTGAATTTATATAAGACACTTGTTAGACCTCAGCTGGAATATTGAGTACAGTTCTGGGCACCACATTATAGGAAGGATGTGAACACAATGGAGAGAGTGCAGAAGATGTTTACAAGAATGGTTCCAGGGATGAGAAACTACAGCTATGAGGATAAATTGGAGAGGTTGGGATTGTTCTCCTTGGAGAGAAGAAGGCTGAGAGGAGATTTGATAGAGATGTTCAAAATGATGAGGGGGTTGGACAGAGTAGATAGGGAGAAGCTGTTCCCACTCGTAAAAGGATCAAGAACGAGAGGGCACAGATCTAAAGCAAAAGAAGCAAGTGTGGCGTGGACGGAGATGAGGGATAGTAGGGGAAAGAAGTCACTAGTGGGAGTGGTCTACAGGCCCCCTAACAATAACCACAATATAGGATAAAGTGTACAAGAAAATATCTTGGGTGCTTGTGATAAAGGGACAGCAATAATCATGGGTGACTTTAGTCTACATATAAAGCTGAAAAATCAGATTGATAGTGGTAGCCTGGGTGAGGAGTTCATAGAATGTTTTCGAGATAGTTTCTTAGAACAGTACGTTCTGGAATCAACCAGAAATCAAGCCGTATTAGACTTGCTATTGTGTAAAGTGACAGGATTAATTAATGGCCTCAGAATAAAGACACCCCTAGATAGCAACAACCACAATATGGTTGAATTTTACATCCAGTTTGAAAGGGAGAAGAGGGGGTCTAAGACTAGTATCTTAAACTTAGGGGAGAGTTTTCTCCCTGTCCGGGGGTGGGGGGGGACCGAGCAGGAGCGGGCATGGGCGGGCGCACAATTGATCGGTGCCCCTGTTTGGCTGGCGGTGCCATTTTACGTGGGGGGAGAGGGGCCAATTAAGGCCCGCCCAGCATGACGCGCACCCGGAAGTGCTGAGCGCTCCCTGTGTGGGCGGGGGGAGGGAGTATGCTGGATCAGGGAGTGCACTCTTCTGCGCATGCGTGTGAATGAGCGCAGAAATCGCCCTGAGGCACAGAGCTCAGTTCGTTAAACTTCATCCCGCCCATGGATGAGGTTCCATGAAAAATGCGAAGGCTCTTTGCCTGTTTGACAACCTTAAGGTTGGGCGGTCAGTTCAGGTCAATGATTTAATTGATGGTTAAATGGTCTTAATAGGCCTTTGACAGTCCAGTGCGCTCACCCGCCAAACTGAAAATCTGAATGATGCGCAGTGACGTCAGGACGCACGCCCCACATCACCCCGCATCATTTCACCCCTTGGCAAGCGGACCCCACTCCCCACTCACCGAGCCGAAGATTCTGCCCTTAAATAAGGGCAACTATGTGGGGATGAAAGCTGAGCTAGCTGAAGTGAACTGAGAAACTAGGCTAGAGGATAGATCAATGGAGAAGCAGTCGCAGACATTTAAGGGGATATTTCAGAGTATTCAGAATAAGTACATTCCTCCTATAAAGAAAAATTCTAAGGGGAGGACCCACCATCCGTGGTTAACTAAAGAAGTTAAGGAAAGCATCAAACTTAAGGAAAAAGTATATAACTCCGCAAAGATGAGAGGCAGGACAGATGACTGGACAGAATATAAAGAACGGCAGAGAATGACTAAAAGGTTAATGAGGAGAAGGAAATTAGAGTATGAGAGGAAGCTAGCTAGAAATGTAAAAACGGATAGCAACAGTTTCTATGGGTGTTTAAACAGGAAAAGATTAAGTAAAGTGAGTGTTGGTTGTCTAGAGAGTGACAGTGGGGAGTTAATAGTTGATAACAAGGAAATGGCGGATGAAATGAACAAATATTTTGCTTCTGTGTTCACTATAGAGGATACAAAAAGCATTCCAGTAATAGCTGCAAATCAGGAGGTGAAAGGGAGAGAGGAACTTGGTGAAATTGAAATCACTGGGGAAACGGTACTGAGCAAATTGATGGAGCTGGGGGCTGGCAAATCTCCGGGTCCCGATGAACTACATCTTAGGGTCTTAAAAGAGGTGGCTAATGAGGTATTCGATGCGCTGGTGATAATTTTCCAAAAATTCCTAGATTCTGGAAAGGTTCCATCAGATTGGAAAGTAGCAAATATAAACCCTCTATTCAAGAAGAGAGGGAGGCAGAAACCAGGAAACTATAGGCCAGTTAGCTTGACGTCTGTCGTGGGGAAGGTGTTAGAATCGATCATTAAGGAGGTTATAGCTGGGCACTTAGAAGAGCTCAAGATAATCGGGAACAGTCAGCTTAGTTTTGTGAAAGGGAAATCACATTTAACCAATATATTGCAGTCCTTTGAAGGAGTAACATGCGCTGTGGATAAAGGGGAGTCTGTAGACATGCTGTACTTAGGTTTCCTGAAGGCATTTGATAAGGTGTCACATCAATGGCTATTATGGAAAATAAAAGCACATGGTATAGTGGGTAATATATTAGCATGGATAGAAGATTGGCTGGCTGGAAGAAAGCAGAGAGTTGGCATAAATGGGTCTTTTTCGGATTGGCAGGATGTGACGAATGGAGTCCCACAGGGGTCTGTGCTGGGGCCTCAACTTTTTACAATTTACATCAGTGATTTAGATGAGGGGAGTGAAGGCATGGTAGTTAAATTTGCAGGTGACACAAAGATAGGTAGGAAAGTATGTTGTGAAGAGGACATGAGGAGGTTGCAGATGGATATAGTTAGGTTGAGTGAGTGGGCAAAGATCTGGCAAATGGAGTTTAATGTGAGAAATGTGAAATTATTCACTTTGGCAGGAAGAACAAAAAAGCAGAGTATTACTTAAATGGAGAACTGCTGCATAATTCTGAGGTGCAGAGGGATCGAGGTGTTCTAGTACATGAGTCACAAAAAGTTAGTATACAGGTACAGCAAATAATTAAGGCAGCTAGTGAAATGCTATCCTTTATTACGAGAGGAATTGAACATAAAAGTAAGGATGTTATGCTTCAGTTATACAGGGCATTGGTGAGACCACATCTCGAATACTGTGTGCAGTTTTGGTCTCCTTATTTAAGGAAGGATGTAAATGCATTGGAGGTGGTTCAGAGGAGGTTTACTAGATTGATACCTGGAATGAGTGGGTTTGTCTTATGAGGAAAGGTTGGACAGAGTGGGCTTGTTTCCACTGGAGTTTAGAAGAGTGAGGGGTGATTTGATTGAAGTTTACAAGATCCTGAATGACCTTGACAAGGTGGACGTGGAAAGGATGTTTCCTTTTGTGGGTGAGTCCAGAACTAGGGGTCCCTGTTTTAAAATTAGGGGTCACCCTTTTAGGACAGAGATGAGGAGAATTTTTTTCTCTGAGGATTGTGCAACTTTGGAACTCTCTGCCTCAGAAGGTGGTGGAGGCGAGGTCACTGAATATTTTTAAGGCAGAGGTAGATAGATTCTTGTTAGGCAAGGGAATCAAAGGTCATCGGGGTTAGATGGGAATGTGGAACTAGAAACACAAACAGATCAGCCATGATCTTAATGCGGAGCAGACACTAAGGGCCGAATGGCCTACTCCTGCTCCTATTTCATATGTTTGAAAGAGAGAGAGAGACAAGTGGTTATAGTTTTAGGGGCACCATTCTGCATCAGGCATGGCTGTTATAAGAACATAAAGTGAAATGAGTGGGCAAAAATAATGTGTGAAAATATGAACTTGTCCACTTTGTCAGGAAGAATAGAAATGGACAGAAATTGCAGAACTCTGAGGTACAGAGGGATCTGGATGTCCTCGTACATGAATCTGAAAAAGTTATTATGCGGGTGCAGCAAGTGATTAGTAAGGAATGTTGGTGTTTAATGCAATGGGTGTGGAATATAAAAGTGGGGATGTTTTACTGCAGTTGTTCAGGGCCTTGAGCGACCACATCTGGAATACTGCGAACAGTTTTGGTCTCCTTATTTGAGAAAGGATATAACTAAATTTCAGAGCAGTTCAGAGAAGGTTCACTTGACTGATACTTGGGATGGGGGGGTTATCTTATGAGGAAAGGTTGGACAGACTGGGCCTTTATCCACTGGAGTTTAGAAGAATGAGAGGTGATCTTATTGAAACATGTAAGATCCTGAGGGGACTTGACAGGGTGGATGCTGAGTGAGTGTTTCCCCCTGTGGGAGAGACTAGAGCTGGGGGACACAGTTTAAAAATAAGGGGTCTCCCATTGAAGATGGAGTTGAGGGGAATCGGTTCTGTCCGGGTTGTTAGTCTGTGGAATTCTCTCCCCCGGAGAGTGTGGAAATGGGGGTCACTGAATATTTTTAAGGCTGAGTTCGATGGATTCCATTGTCAGTCAAGAACCTAAGGTTATGGGGGGGGGGGACGGACAGGAAATTGGTGTTGAGGCTGCAATCAGATCAGCCATGACCTTATCAAATGGCAGAGCAGGCTGGAAGGGCCGAATGGCCTGCACCTGCTGCTAATTCATACGTTTGTATTAATGTTTGTATTTAACATATGAATTAGGAGCAGGAGTAGGCCATTCGGCCCCTCCAAGCTGCTCCAGTTGCTAAGATCATCACTGATCTGATCGTGGCCTCAACTCCACTTTCTATCCCCGTAACCCTTGACCGCCCCCTTGTCGATCCAAAATCTGTCGAACTCGGCCTTGAATATATCCAATGACCCAGTCCCCACTGCTCTCTGGGGGGGAAAGAATTCCACAGACTAACGATCCCCTGAGAGAAGAAATTCCTCCTCATCCCCGTCTTCGCTGGGAGATTTCTTATCTTTAAACTGTGCCCCTCAGCTCCAGATTCCCTCATGAGGGGAAACATCCTCTCAGCACCGACCCTGTCAAACCCCCTGCCCCTCAGAACCCTATATGTTCCAATACCTCCAATCATTATAGGGCCAACCCACCCAAACTTTCCACACGAGGGCAACCACTTCATCCTAAGAATCAGCCAAGTGAACCTTCTCTGAACTGCTTCCAATGCAAGTATATCCCCCCCCTAAATGCAAGTAAACCCCCCGCTAAATAAGGGGACCAGAGCTAGGTCCGGTCTCACCAATACTCACTGTACAGCTGTTGCAAGGTTCCCAGTTTGCCAGGAGTGTGGTTTGCAGGTTGATTACCACCCCAGTTGGTCCCTGGACTATACACACAAGCATCATTTTGGAGTTTCCTGTTGTAACCTGGTAGAATATAATAGAACATAGGAACAGAGGGAGACCATTCAGCCCCTCAAGCCTGCTGCACCATTCAATCAGATCATGGCTGATCTGCATCTTAACTCCATTTACTCACCTTGGCTCTGTAACCCTTAATCTTCTCACCCAACAAAAGTCTATTAATCTCAGCTCTGAAATTTCCAATTAACCTCCGGACTCGACAGGTTTTTTGTTGGGGGGAGGGGGGGGAGAGAGAGTTCCAGATTTCCACTCCCCCTTTGTGTGAAGAAATGCTTCCTGACCTCACCCCCCCTGAACAGCCTGGACTTCCCACCCCACCAGAGGAAAGAGTTTCTCTCTATCGAGCCTATCGAATCCGTTCATCATCTTAATTCCTTCAAATAGACCACCCCTTAATCACCTCAGATTACGCAGACTCACCCGACAGGGAGCGCGAGGATGCTCTGTTTTGGAAATGAAATTCAGGTATTTTTTAACTTTTGCGTTTTTTATATTTTGAGGAATCTCAGTGAGAGAATGATCACCATTTAAAGAAAGAAAAGCGCATTTATATAGCGCCTTTCACGACCTCCAGATGTCCCAAAGTGCTCCGCCGACAATGAAGTACTTTTGAAAGCGTCACTGCTGTGATGCAGGGAAACACGGCAGCCAACTGGTGCACAGCAAGATCCCACAAAACGCAATGCGATAATGACCAGTTATAAAAAGAAACGGGCGACCGCCGGGCAGTCCAAGCGAACCAGGCGGGTAGTGCGGGATTGCCCTGGCGTCCCGCTCAGTAGTTGGAAGCTGGTGAGGGCGTTGGCTCCTCAGAGGAGTGCAGTCAGAGCCAGGTTTGTGGCACCAGGAGCCGCTCGGCTGTACAGGAGGGGAGGCAGGAGAAAGGAAGAGCAGCAGTGATAGGGGATTCATTGGTCAGGGGAACAGACAAGCGTTTCTGCGGCAGTAAATGTGACTCCAGGGTGGTGCGTTGCCTCCCTGGTGCCAGGGTCAAGGATGTCACAGAGCGGCTGCAGGACATCCTTCTGGGGGAGGGGGATCAGCCAGAGGTCATGGTCCAGATTGGTACCAACGACATAGGTAGGAAGAGGGATGAGATCCTGAAAGCAGATTTCAGGGACTTTGGAAGGAAATAAATAAGCAGGACCTCAAGAGCAGTAATCTCACGATTACCACCAGTGCCAAGTGCTAGTGAACATAGGAATAGGAGGACTGATTAATTAAATACGTGGCTGGAGAACTGGTGGAGGAAGGGCATCAGATTTCTGAGGCATTGGGACCGGTTCTGGTGCAGATGGGATCTGTACAAGCTGGATATCTGCATCTTAGCAGGACCAGGACTAACACCCTCACAGGAACACCACCACCTGGAGGTTCCCCTCCGAGTCACTCACCATCCTGATTTGGAAATATATCACCGTTCCTTCACTGTCACCGGGTCAAAATCCTGGAACTCCCTCCCTAACAGCACTGTGGGTGTACCTACACCACATGAACTGTAGCGGCTCAAGAAGGCAGCTCACCACCACCTTCTCAAGGGCAATTAGGGATGGACAATAAATGCTGGTCTAGTCAGTGACACCCGCATCCCTTGAGTGAAGTTTTTAAAATATTTTGAAAAGGGAGATTTACCAATCCTGTTGGGAAGGGGTTTAAACTATTTTGTTATGGGGATGGGAACCTGAGAGTGAGCTCAGATTGGAGGGAGCCAAACTGGTCAAATGAAGTAGAAAAGTAGAAAGCAAAAATCGGAGACAGACACAGCATTGGCAAGCGTCAAATAGAATCAGAATCGAGAATAATGTTAAAAAAGCAGGGTTAAAGGTACTCCATCTGAATGCACATAACTTTCTTTAAAAAAGGTTGATGATTTGAATGCACTGATTGAGGGAAGTGGGTGTGATTTAATTGCCATTGTGGAGATGAGGTTACAGGATGTCCAAGATTGGGAACTAAATATCCAAGCATATTCAGCATAGGAAGGATAAGCGAAAAGGAAAAGGAGGTGGGGTGACACTCTTAATAAGGGACGAGATCAGTATATTAGTAAGAGAAGATCTTAGATCAAACGATCAAGGTGTAGAATCAGTTTGTGCGGAGCTAAGAAACAGCAAGGGGCAGCAAACATTAGTGGGAGTTGTTTATAGGCCACCAAACTGTTGTGCTAGTGCTCTGCACGGTATAAATCAGGAAATTAGAGATGCCTGTAACATGGATAATACAATGCTAATGAGCAACTTCAATTTACACGTAGACTGGGTTAACCATATCAGCGCTAATGCTCTAGAGAAGGAATTCCTGGAGTGTCTGGAGGAGTACGTTGAGCAGCCAACTAGGGATCGGATTATTTTGGATTTAGCGTTGTGTATTGAGGAAGAGCTAATTTATAACTTTGCGGTAAAGGTGCCTTTGGGAATTAGTGACCATAATATGATAGAATTTTGCATTAAGTTTGAATGCGATATAGTTCATTCTGAAATGTGGGAATTAAATCTGAACAAAGGAAATTCTGAAGCTATGAGTGGGAAGGTGGCTATCGCGGATTGGGAAAATAGATTTGACGGTCGGCTGGCAATGGCCAGTACTTAAAGAAATACTACAAAGTCCACAGTAGATATACATTCCTCTAAGGCACAAACACCTAGAGTGAAAGGTAAATCAACTGTGGTTAACAAAAGAAGTTAAAAATTGCATTAGATCAAAGGAAATAATTTATAAAGATGCCAGAAAAAGCCTGAGGATTGGGAGCAATTTTGAACCCAGCAAAGGTGGACAAGAAACTGATAAGAAAGGGAATATTGAATGTGAATACAAACTAGTGAGGAACATAAAGGCCGATTGTAAAAGCTTCTTTAGGGATGAGAGTAGGAAAAGATTAGCTAAATGTGGGCCCATTACAGGTGGGGCAGGAGAATTTATAGTGGAGAAAGGGAAATGGCGGAGAATCGAAACAGTCACTTTGTGTCTGTCTTCATGGAAGAAAATACAGAAAATCTCCCAGAAATACGAGGTGACCAAGGGCCTTGTGAAATTGAGGAACAAAAAGAAATTAGTCTGAGTAAAGAGGTAGTACTTGAAAAGCTAACTGTTGGAAGCTTGATAAATCCCCTGGACCAGGTGAGCTTCATCCCAGAGTGTTGAAGGAGGTGGCTAGAGAGAGATAGTGGATGCATTGGTGCTTATCTTTCAAATTTCTATAGGTTCTGGAAAGGTTCCCGCAGACTGGAAAGTGGCAAATGTAACTGTGCTGGGGCCACAACTGTTCACAATCTATAAAAATGATTTGGATGTGGGGACCAATTGTAATCTTTTCAAATTTGCTGATGACGCCAAACTGGGTGGGGATGTAAGTTGTGAGGAGGATGCAAGGGGGCTTCAGGAGGACTTGGGCAGACAAGTGAATGGGCGAGAACAGAGCAAATGGAACATAATGTGAATAAATGTGAAGTTATTCACTTTGGTAGAAAAAACAGAAATACAGTGACAGACCCGTACACACCAGTGCTACACCCCAGTGTTATACAGTGACAGACCCGTACACACCAGTGCTACACCCCAGTGTTATACAGTGACAGACCCGTACACACCAGTGCCACACCCCAGTGTTATACAGTGACAGAACTGTACACACCAGTACTGTACCCCAGTGTTATACAGTGACTGACCTGTACACACCAGTGCTACACCCCAGTGTTATACAGTGACAGACCTGTCCCCACCAGTGCCACACCCCAGTGTTATACAGTGACAGACCTGTCCCCACCAGTGCCACACCCCAGTGTTATACAGTGACAGACCTGTCCCCACCAGTGCCACACCCCAATGTTATACAGTGACAGACCTGTCCCCACCAGTGCCACACCCCAGTGTTATACAGTGACAGACCTGTCCCCACCAGTGCCACACCCCAGTGTTATACAGTGACAGACCTGTCCCCACCAGTGCCACACCCCAATGTTATACAGTGACAGAACTGTACTCACTGTTATGACTGATGCAGTTGGTAAATCGGAGTTATTTAAAAATCCCAGAGGGAAACTTTAAACAACTGTCATAACCTATAATTTTAAGTGTTGTGTTTGAGATGTGACTCTAAACTCAGGAATCAGACCACAAGTTCTCGAGGTTTTACATTAAACTAAATGAAACATTTTATTAATTTACACAGGTTGAAATAGATATATGCAAGGCTACAAATTACTACTTTCATAACTTTTAACAAATTCCCAAACTAATCTCCATTAAGGCAACAACCCATAGACTTAACCAGACACCAAGCAAAGCATTTTCACCTTACAAATTCAAAATCAGGTGCTTTTCACTTTGGTTCCTATCGGACTGTGGGAGGCTTACAGCTGCTTTTGGATCTCACATTGCCCCTTCCTGCACACCCGAAAACTGCTGAGGTTATACCGACCGCCACCCATTGAAAGTAAATACTCATCGCTCGGAAATAAACCTCTCAAACAATGAAGCCCCTTTCATAGTAGCAATTTTATTAGTAATATAAACATATTGCTTGGTACATGCTCGATAGGTGTCAGTCTTCACCCCAATTCCTCAATGCTTTATTCAAAAATGCAAATCCATGCAATCTCTCCAACATATCAAAACCAGTACAGATCAGAGTACCCAGACTATCTGCTCTTAATCCAGTTCAGACGCGCACCGGCTAAACCTCTATTTTAAAAGATAAATATTTTCCAATAATATTGTATATCATAGCTTCATGATTTCACCATTATATTAACCCAGTGTTATACAGTGACAGACCTGTCCCCACGAGTTCTGTACCCCAGTTTTATACAGTGACAGGCCTGTCCCCACCAGTACTGTACCCCAGTGTTATATAGTGTCAGACCTGTCCCCACCAGTACTGTACCTCAGTGTTATACAGTGACAGACCTGTCCCCACCAGTACTGTACCCCAGTGTTATACAGTGACAGACCTGTCCTAACCAGTACTGTACCCCAGTGTTATATAGTGTCAGACCTGTCCCCACCAGTACTGTACCTCAGTGTTATACAGTGACAGACCTGTCCCCACCAGTACTGTGCCCCAGTGTTATACAGTGACAGACCCGTCACCACCAGTACTGTACCCCAGTGTTATATAGTGACAGACCTGTCCTCACCAGTACTGTACCCCAGTGTTATACAGTGACAGACCTGTCCCCACCAGTACGGTACCCCAGTGTTACACAGTGACAGAGCTGTCCACACCAGTACTGTACCCCAGTATTATACAGTGACAGACCTGTCCCCACCTGTACTGTACCCCAGTGTTATAGAGAGACAGACCCGTTCCCACCAGTACTGTACCCCAGTGGAATACAGTGACACACCTGTCAACACGAGTACTGTACCCCAGTGTTATACAGTGACAGACCTGTCCCCACCAGTACTGTACCCCAGTGTTATACGGTGAGAGACCTGTCCCCACCAGGACTGTACCCCAGTGTTATACAGTGACAGACCCGTCCCCACCAGGACTGTACCCCAGTGTTATACAGTGACAGACCTGTCCCCACCAGTGCTGTACCCCAGTGTTATACAGTGACAGACCCGTCCCCACCAGTACTGTACCCCAGTGTTATACAGTGACAGACCTGTCCCCACCAGTTCAGTACCACAGTGTTATACAGTGACAGACCTGTCCCCACCTGTACTGTACCCCAGTGTTATACAGTGACAGACCTGTCCCCATCATTACTATTCCCTCGTGTTATACAGTGACGGAAATGTCCACACCAGCACTGTACCCCAGTGTTATACAGTGACAGACCTGTCCCCACTAGTACTGTACCCCAGTGTTATACAGTGACAGACCTGTCCCCACCAGTACTATACCCAAGTGTCATACAGTGACAGACCTGACCCCACCAGTATTGTACCCCAGTATTATATAGTGACAGACCCATCCCCCTCCCCACCACTGTACCACAGTGTTATACAGTGACAGACCTGTCCCCACCAGTACTGTACCCCAGTGTTATACAGTGACAGACCCATCCCCCACCAGTACTGTACCCCAGTGTTATACTGTGACAGTCATGACCCCAGCAATACTGTACCCCAGTGTTATACAGAGACAGACCCATCCCCCACCAGTACTGTACCCCAGTGTTATACAGTGACAGACCTGTCCCCACCAGTACTGTACCCCAGTGTCATACAGTGACAGATCTGTCCCCACCAGGACTGTACCCCAGTGATATACAGTGAGACATGTCCCAACCAGTACTGTAACCCAGTGTTATACAGTGACAGACCTGTCCCCACTAGTACTGTACCCCAGTGTTATACAGTGACAGACCTGTCCCCACCAGTACTATACCCAAGTGTCATACAGTGACAGACCTGTCCCCACCAGTACTGTACCCCAGTGTTATACAGTGACAGACCCATCCCCCACCAGTACTGTACCCCAGTGTTGTATTGTGACAGTCATAACCCCACCAGTACTGTACCCCAGTGTTATACTGTGACAGTCATGACCCCAGCAATACTGTACCCCAGTGTTATACAGAGACAGACCCATCCCCCACCAGTACTGTACCCCAGTGTTATACAGTGGAAGACCCGTCCCCACCAGTACTCTATCCCAGTGTTATACAGTGACAGGCCAGTTCCCGCCAGTACTGTGCCCCAGTGTTATACAGTGACAGACCCGTCCCGACCAGTACTGTACCCCAGTGTTATACAGTGACAGACCCGTCCTTACCAGTACTGTACCCCAGTGTTATACAGTGACAGACCTGTCCCCACCAGAACTGTACCCCAGTGTTATACAGTGACAGGCCCGTCTCCACCAGTACTGTACCCCAGTGTTATACAGTGACAAACCTGTACCCCGAAGTACTGTACCCCAGTGTTGTAAAGTTACATACCCATCCCCACCAGTACTGTACCCTAGTGCTATACACTTACAGAGCCATCCCCAACAGTACAATACCCCAATATTATACAGTGACGGACCCGTACCCACCAGTACTGTACCCCAGTGTTATACACTGACAGACCCGTCCCCACCAGTACTGTACCCCAGTGTTATACAGAGACAGACCCGTCCCCACCAGTACTGTACCCCAGTGTTATACAGTGACAGACCCGTCCTTACCAGTACTGTACCCCAGTGTTATACAGTGACAGACCTGTCCCCACCTGTACTGTACCCCAGTGTTATATAGAGACAGACCCGTCCCCACCAGTACTGTACCCCAGTGTTATACGGTGAGAGACCTGTACCCACCAGGACTGTACCCCAGTGTTATACAGTGACAGACCCGTCCCCACCAGTACTGTACCCATGTTATACAGTGAGAGACCTGTCCCCACCAGCACTGTACCCCAGTGTTATACAGTGACAGACCTGTCCCCACCAGTGCTGTACCCCAGTGATATACATTGACAGACCCGTCCCCACCAGTACTGTACACCAGTGTTATACAGTGAAAGACCTGTCCCCACCAGTTCAGTACCCCAGTGTTATACAGTGACAGACCTGTCCCCACCAGTACTGTACCCCAGTGTCATACAGTGACAGATCTGTCCCCACCAGGACTGTACCCCGGTGATATACAGTGAGACATGTCCCAACCAGTACTGTAACCCAGTGTTATACAGTGACAGACCTGTCCCCACTAGTACTGTACCCCAGTGTTATACAGTGACAGACCTGTCCCCACCAGTACTATACCCAAGTGTCATACAGTGACAGACCTGTCCCCACCAGTACTGTACCCCAGTGTTATACAGTGACAGACCCATCCCCCACCAGTACTGTACCCCAGTGTTGTATTGTGACAGTCATAACCCCACCAGTACTGTACCCCAGTGTTATACTGTGACAGTCATGACCCCAGCAATACTGTACCCCAGTGTTATACAGAGACAGACCCATCCCCCACCAGTACTGTACCCCAGTGTTATACAGTGGAAGACCCGTCCCCACCAGTACTCTATCCCAGTGTTATACAGTGACAGGCCAGTTCCCGCCAGTACTGTGCCCCAGTGTTATACAGTGACAGACCCGTCCCCACCAGTACTGTACCCCAGTGTTATACAGTGACAGACCCGTCCTTACCAGTACTGTACCCCAGTGTTATACAGTGACAAATCTGTACCCCGAAGTACTGTACCCCAGTGTTGTAAAGTTACATACCCATCCCCACCAGTACTGTACCCTAGTGCTATACACTTACAGAGCCATCCCCAACAGTACAATACCCCAATATTATACAGTGACGGACCCGTACCCACCAATACTGTACCCCAGTGTTATACAGTGATAGACCTGTACCCACCAGTACTGTACCCCAGTGTTATACAGTGATAGACCTGTACCCACCAGTGCTGTACCCCAGTATTATACAGTGACAGACCCGTCCCCACCAGTACTGTACCCCAGTGTTATACAGAGACAGACCTGTCCCCACCAGTACTGTACCCCAGTGTTATACAGTGACAGACCTGTCCCCACCAGTACTGTACCCCAGTGTTATTACAGTGACTGACCCGTCCCCACCAGTACTTTACCCCAGTGTTATTACAGTGACAGACCCTCCCCACCAGTACTGTACCCCAGAGTTATACAGTGACAGACCCGTCCTTACCAGTACTGTACCCAAGTATTATACAGTGACAGACCTGTCCCCACCTGTACTGTACCCCAGTTTTATATAGAGACAGACCCGTCCCCACCAGTACTGTACCCCAGTGTTATACAGTGACAGACCTGTCAACACCAGTACTGTACCCCAGTGTTATATAGTGACAGACCTGTCCCCACCAATATAGTACCCCAGTGTTATACGGTGAGAGACCTGTACCCACCAGGACTGTACCCCAGTGTTATACAGTGACAGACCCGTCCCCACCAGTACTGTACCCGTGTTATACAGTGAGAGACCTGTCCCCACCAGCACTGTACCCCAGTGTTATACAGTGACAGACCTGTCCCCACCAGTGCTGTACCCCAGTGATATACATTGACAGACCCGTCCCCACCAGTACTGTACACCAGTGTTATACAGTGAAAGACCTGTCCCCACCAGTTCAGTACCCCAGTGTTATACAGTGACAGACCTGTCACCACCAGTACTGTACCCCAGTGTTATACAGTGACAGATCTGTCCCCACCAGGACTGTACCCCAGTGATATACAGTGAGACATGTCCCAAACAGTACTGTACCCCAGTGTTATACAGTGAGAGACCCGTCACCACAAGTACTGTGCCCCAGTGTTATACAGTGACAGACCGGTCCCCAGCAGTACTGTACCCCAGTGTTATACAGTGACAGACCTGTCCCCACCAGTACTGTACCCCAGTGCTATACAGTGACAGACCTGTCCCCACCAGTACTCTTCCCCAGTGTTATACAGTGAAAGTCATGTCCCCAGCAATACTGTACCCCAGTGTTATACAGTGAGAGACATCGATCCACCAGTACTGTACCCCAGTCTTGTATATTGACAGACCTGTCCCCACCAGTACTGTACCCCCGTGTTATACATTGACAGACCTGTCCCCACCAGTAATGTACCCCAGTGTTATACATTGACAGACCTGTCCCAGCAGTACTGTGCCCCAGTGTTATACAGTGACAGACCTGTCCCCACCAATTCTCTACCCCAGTGTTACACAGTGACAGACCTGTCCCCACCAGTACTGTACCCCAGTCTTGTATATTGACAGACCTGTCCCCACCAGTACTGTGCCCCAGTGTTATACAGTGACAGACCTGTCCCCACCAATTCTCTACCCCAATGTTACACAGTGACAGACCTGTCCCCACCAGGACTGTACCCCAGTGTTATACATTGATAGACCTGTCCCCACCAGTACTGTACCCCAGTGTTATACAGAGAGAGACCTGTCCCCACCAGTACTGTACCCCAGTGTTATACAGTGACAGACCAGTCCCCACCATTACTGTACCCCAGTGTTATACAGTGACAGACCAGTCCCCACCAGTACTGTACCCCAGTGTTATACAGTGACAGACCAGTCCCCACCAGTACTGTACCCCAGTGTTATACAGTGACAGACCTGTCCACACCTGTACTGTACACCAGTGTTATACATTGATATCCTGTCACCACCAGTAATGTACACCAGTGTTATACATTGACAGACCTGTCCCCACCAGTACTGTACCCCAGTGTTATATAGTGACATACCTGTCCCCACCAGTACTGTTCCCCTGTGTTATACAGTGAAAGTCATGTCCCCAGCAATACTGTTCCCCAGTGTTATACAGTGAATATCATGTCCCCACCAGCACTGTAGCCCAGTGTTATCCAGTAAGAGACATGTATCCACAGGTTCTGCACCCCAGTGTTATATTGATCCATCCCACTCATACTGTACCCCAGTGTAATACAGTGACAGACCCATCCACACCAGTTATGTACCCGTGTTATACATTGACAGACCTGTCCCAGCTGTACTGTGCCCCAGTGTTATACAGTGACAGACCTGTCCCCACCAATTCTCTACCCCAGTGTTACACAGTGACAGACCTGTCCCCACCAGTACTGTACCCCAGTCTTGTATATTGACAGACCTGTCCCCACCAGTACTGTACCCCCGTGTTATACATTGACAGACCTGTCCCCACCAGTAATGTACCCCAGTGTTATACATTGACAGACCTGTCCCAGCAGTACTGTGCCCCAGTGTTATACATTGACAGACCTGTCCCCACCAATTCTCTACCCCAGTGTTACACAGTGACAGACCTGTCCCCACCAGGACTGTACCCCAGTGTTATACATTGATAGACCTGTCCCCACCAGTACTGTACCCCAGTGTTATACAGAGAGAGACCTGTCCCCACCAGTACTGTACCCCAGTGTTATACAGTGAGAGACCTGTCCCCACCAGCACTGTACCCCAGTGTTATACAGTGACAGACCTGTCCCCACCAGTGCTGTACCCCAGTGATATACATTGACAGACCCGTCCCCACCAGCACTGTACACCAGTGTTATACAGTGAAAGACCTGTCCCCACCAGTTCAGTACCCCAGTGTTATACAGTGACAGACCTGTCACCACCAGTACTGTACCCCAGTGTTATAAAGTGACAGATCTGTCCCCACCAGGACTGTACCCCAGTGATATACAGTGAGACATGTCCCAACCAGTACTGTACCCCAGTGTTATACAGTGAGAGACCCGTCACCACAAGTACTGTGCCCCAGTGTTATACAGTGACAGACCGGTCCCCAGCAGTACTGTACCCCAGTGTTATACAGTGACAGACCTGTTCCCACCAGTACTGTACCCCAGTGCTATACAGTGACAGACCTGTCCCCACCAGTACTCTTCCCCAGTGTTATACACTGAAAGTCATGTCCCCAGCAATACTGTACCCCAGTGTTATACAGTGAGAGACATCGATCCACCAGTACTGTACCCCAGTCTTGTATATTGACAGACCTGTCCCCACCAGTACTGTACCCCCGTGTTATACATTGACAGACCTGTCCCCACCAGTAATGTACCCCAGTGTTATACATTGACAGACCTGTCCCAGCAGTACTGTGCCCCAGTGTTATACAGTGACAGACCTGTCCCCACCAATTCTCTACCCCAGTGTTACACAGTGACAGACCTGTCCCCACCAGTACTGTACCCCAGTCTTGTATATTGACAGACCTGTCCCCACCAGTACTGTGCCCCAGTGTTATACAGTGACAGACCTGTCCCCACCAATTCTCTACCCCAATGTTACACAGTGACAGACCTGTCCCCACCAGGACTGTACCCCAGTGTTATACATTGATATACCTGTCCCCACCAGTACTGTACCCCAGTGTTATACAGAGAGAGACCTGTCCCCACCAGTACTGTACCCCAGTGTTATACAGTGACAGACCTGTCCCCACCATTACTGTACCCCAGTGTTATACAGTGACAGACCAGTCCCCACCAGTACTGTACCCCAGTGTTATACAGTGACAGACCAGTCCCCACCAGTACTGTACCCCAGTGTTATACAGTGACAGACCTGTCCACACCTGTACTGTACACCAGTGTTATACATTGATATCCTGTCACCACCAGTAATGTGCACCAGTGTTATACATTGACAGACCTGTCCCCACCAGTACTGTACCCCAGTGTTATATAGTGACATACCTGTCCCCACCAGTACTGTTCCCCCGTGTTATACAGTGAAAGTCATGTCCCCAGCAATACTGTTCCCCAGTGTTATACAGTGAATATCATGTCCCCACCAGCACTGTAGCCCAGTGTTATCCAGTAAGAGACATGTATCCACAGGTTCTGCACCCCAGTGTTATATTGATCCATCCCACTCATACTGTACCCCAGTGTAATACAGTGACAGACCCATCCACACCAGTTATGTACCCGTGTTATACATTGACAGACCTGTCCCAGCAGTACTGTGCCCCAGTGTTATACAGTGACAGACCTGTCCCCACCAATTCTCTACCCCAGTGTTACACAGTGACAGACCTGTCCCCACCAGTACTGTACCCCAGTCTTGTATATTGACAGACCTGTCCCCACCAGTACTGTACCCCCGTGTTATACATTGACAGACCTGTCCCCACCAGTAATGTACCCCAGTGTTATACATTGACAGACCTGTCCCAGCAGTACTGTGCCCCAGTGTTATACATTGACAGACCTGTCCCCACCAATTCTCTACCCCAGTGTTACACAGTGACAGACCTGTCCCCACCAGGACTGTACCCCAGTGTTATACATTGATAGACCTGTCCCCACCAGTACTGTATCCCAGTGTTATACAGTGAGAGACCTGTCCCCACCAGTACTGTACCCCAGTGTTATACAATGACAGACCTGTCCCCACCAGTACTGTACCCCAGTGTTATACAGTGACAGACCAGTCCCCACCAGTACTGTACCCCAGTGTGATACAGTGACAGACCTGTCCACACCTGTACTGTACACCAGTGTTATATAGTGACAGACCTGTCCCCACCAGTACTGTTCCCCCGTGTTATACAGTGAAAGTCATGTCCCCAGCAATACTGTTCCCCAGTGTTATACAGTGAATATCATGTCCCCACCAGTACTGTAGCCCAGTGTTATCCAGTAAGAGACATGTATCCACAGGTTCTGCACCCCAGTGTTATACAGATCCATCCCACTCATACTGTACCCCAGTGTAATACAGTGACAGACCCATCCACACCAGTTATGTACCCGTGTTATACATTGAAAGACCTACCCCACCAGTACTGTACCCCAGTGTTATACATTGACAGACCTGTCCCCACCAGGATTGTACCCTAGTGTTATACATTGATAGAACTACCCCACAAGTACTGTACCCCAGTGTTATACATTCATAGACCTGTCCCCACCAGTAGTGTCCCCCAGTGCTATACAGTGACAGACCTGTCCCCACCAATACTGTACCCCAGTGTTATGCAGTGAGAGACCAGTCCCCACTAGTACCGTTCCCCAGTGTTATACAGTGAAAGTCATGTCCCCAGCAATACTGTACCCCAGTGTTATCCAGTAAGAGACATGTATCCACCAGTACTGTACCCCAGTGTTATACAGTGACAGAACTATCCCCACCTGTACTGTAGCCCAGTGTTATACAGTGACAGAACTATCCCCACCTGTACTGTACCCCAGTGTTATACAGTGACAGACCTGTCCCCACCTGTACTGTTCCCCAGTGTTATACATTGATAGACCTGTCCCCACAAGCACTGTACCCCAGTGTTATACAGTGACAGAACTATCCCCACCTGTACTGTATCCCAGTGTTATACAGTGACAGACATGAGCCCACAAGCACTGTACCCCAGTGTTATACAGTGACAGACCCGTCCCCACCAGTACTGTACCCCAGTGTTATACAGAGACAGACCTGTCACCACCAGTACTGTACTCCAGTGTTATACAGTGACAGACCCGTCCCCACCAGTACAGTACCCCAGTGTTATACATAGACAGACCTGTCCACACCAGTACTGTACCCCAGTGTTATACATTGACAGACCCGTCCTCACCAGTACTGTACCCCAGTGTTTTATAGTGACAGACCTGTCCCCACCAATACTGCACCCCAGTGTTATACAGTGACAGACCTGTCCCCACCAGTACTGTTCCCCAGTGTTATACAGTGACAGACCTGTCCCCACCAGTACTGTACCCCAGTGTTATACAGTGACAGACCCATCCACACAACTTATGTACCCATGTTATACATTGACAGACCTGTCCCCACAAGCACTATACCCTGGTGTTATACGTTTACAGACCTGTCCCCACCAGTACTGTACCCCAATGTTATACAGAGACAGACCAGTCCCCACCAGTACTGTACCCCAGTGTTATACAGTGACGGACCAGTCTCCACCAGTACTGTTCCCCAGTGTTATACAGTGGCAGACCTGTCCCCACCAGTGCTGTAACCCAGTGTTATACAGTGACAGACCAGTCTCCACCAGTACTGTTCCCCAGTGTTACACAGTGACAGACCTGTCCCCACCAGTGCTGTAACCCAGTGTTATACAGTGACAGACCTGTCACCACCAATACTGTAGCCCAGTGTTATACATTGACAGACCCGTCCCCATCAGTACTGTACCCCAGTGTTATCCAGTAAGAGACATGTATCCACCAGTGCTTTACCCCAGTGTTATACAGTGACAGACCTGTCCCCACCAGTATTGTACCCCAGTGTTATACAGTGACAGACCTTTCCCCACCAGTACTGTACCCCAGTGTTTTACAGTGACAGACCTGTCCCCACCAGTAATGTTCCCCAGTGTTATACAGTGACAGACCTGTCTCCAGCAGCACTGCACCCCAGTGTTATACAGTGACAGACCTGTCCGCACCAGTACTGTTCCCCAGTGTTATACAGTGACAGACCTGTCCCCAACAGTACTGTACCCCAGTGTTATACAGTGACAGACCTGTCCCCACCAGTACTGTACCCGTGTTATACATTGACAGACCCGTCCCCACCAGTACTGTACCCCAGTGTTATACAGTGACAGACCTGTCCCCACCAGTACTGTACCCCAGTGTTATACAGTGACAGACCTGTCCTCACCAGTACGGTACCCCAGTGTTATACAGTGACAGACCTGTCACCACCAGTACTGTACACCAGTGTTATACAGTGACAGACCTGTCCCCACCAGTACTGTACCCGTGTTATACATTGACAGACCTGTCCCCACCCGTACTGTACCCCAGTGTTATACAGTGACAGACCTGTCCTCACCAGTACTGTACCCATGTTATACATTGACAGACCCGTCCCCACCAGTACTGTGCCCCAGTGTTATACAGTGACAGACCCGTCCCCACCAGTACTGTACCCCAGTGTTTTATAGTGACAGACCTGTCCCCACCAGTACTGTCCCCCAGTGTTATACAGTGACAGACCCGTCCCCACCCGTACTGTACCCCAGTGTTATACAGAGACAGACCCGTCACCACCAGTACTGTACACCAGTTTTATACAGTGACAGACCTGTCCCCACCAGTACTGTTCCCCAGTGTTATACAGTGAAAGTCATGTCCCCAGCAATACTGTACCCCAGTGTTATCCAGTAAGAGACATGTATCCGCCCGTGCTGTATCCCAGTGTTATACAGTGACAGACCTGTCCCCACCTGTACTGTACTCCAGTGTTATACAGTGAGAGACCTGTCCCCACCTGTACTGTATCCCAGTGGTATACATTGATAGACCTGACCCCACCAATACTGTACCCCAGTCTTATACAGTGACAGACCTGTCCCCACCAGTACTGTACCCCAGTGTTATACAGTGAGAGACCTGTCCCCACCTGTACTGTATCCCAGTGGTATACATTGATAGACCAGCCCCCACCAGCTCTGTACCACAGTGTTATACAGTGACTGACCTGTCCCCACCAGTACTGTACCCCAGTGTTATACATTGACAGACCTGTCCCCACCAGTACTGTACCCCCGTGTTATACATTGACAGACCTGTCCCCACCAGTAATGTACCCCAGTGTTATACATTGACAGACCTGTCCCAGCCGTACTGTGCCCCAGTGTTATACATTGACAGACCTGTCCCCACCAATTCTCTACCCCAGTGTTACACAGTGACAGACCTGTCCCCACCAGGACTGTACCCCAGTGTTATACATTGATAGACCTGTCCCCACCAGTACTGTACCCCAGTGTTATACAGAGAGAGACCTGTCCCCACCAGTACTGTACCCCAGTGTTATACAGTGAGAGACCTGTCCCCACCAGTACTGTACCCCAGTGTTATACAGTGACAGACCTGTCCCCACCAGTACTGTACCCCAGTGTTATACAGTGACAGACCAGTCCCCACCAGTACTGTACCCCAGTGTGATACAGTGACAGACCTGTCCACACCTGTACTGTACACCAGTGTTATATAGTGACAGACCTGTCCCCACCAGTACTGTTCCCCCGTGTTATACAGTGAAAGTCATGTCCCCAGCAATACTGTTCCCCAGTGTTATACAGTGAATATCATGTCCCCACCAGTACTGTAGCCCAGTGTTATCCAGTAAGAGACATGTATCCACAGGTTCTGCACCCCAGTGTTATACAGATCCATCCCACTCATACTGTACCCCAGTGTAATACAGTGACAGACCCATCCACACCAGTTATGTACCCGTGTTATACATTGAAAGACCTACCCCACCAGTACTGTACCCCAGTGTTATACATTGACAGACCTGTCCCCACCAGGATTGTACCCTAGTGTTATACATTGATAGAACTACCCCACAAGTACTGTACCCCAGTGTTATACATTCATAGACCTGTCCCCACCAGTAGTGTCCCCCAGTGCTATACAGTGACAGACCTGTCCCCACCAATACTGTACCCCAGTGTTATGCAGTGAGAGACCAGTCCCCACTAGTACCGTTCCCCAGTGTTATACAGTGAAAGTCATGTCCCCAGCAATACTGTACCCCAGTGTTATCCAGTAAGAGACATGTATCCACCAGTACTGTACCCCAGTGTTATACAGTGACAGAACTATCCCCACCTGTACTGTAGCCCAGTGTTATACAGTGACAGAACTATCCCCACCTGTACTGTACCCCAGTGTTATACAGTGACAGACCTGTCCCCACCTGTACTGTTCCCCAGTGTTATACATTGATAGACCTGTCCCCACAAGCACTGTACCCCAGTGTTATACAGTGACAGAACTATCCCCACCTGTACTGTATCCCAGTGTTATACAGTGACAGACATGAGCCCACAAGCACTGTACCCCAGTGTTATACAGTGACAGACCCGTCCCCACCAGTACTGTACCCCAGTGTTATACAGAGACAGACCTGTCACCACCAGTACTGTACCCCAGTGTTATACAGTGACAGACCCGTCCCCACCAGTACAGTACCCCAGTGTTATACATAGACAGACCTGTCCACACCAGTACTGTACCCCAGTGTTATACATTGACAGACCCGTCCTCACCAGTACTGTACCCCAGTGTTTTATAGTGACAGACCTGTCCCCACCAATACTGCACCCCAGTGTTATACAGTGACAGACCTGTCCCCACCAGTACTGTTCCCCAGTGTTATACAGTGACAGACCTGTCCCCACCAGTACTGTACCCCAGTGTTATACAGTGACAGACCCATCCACACAACTTATGTACCCATGTTATACATTGACAGACCTGTCCCCACAAGCACTATACCCTGGTGTTATACGTTTACAGACCTGTCCCCACCAGTACTGTACCCCAATGTTATACAGAGACAGACCAGTCCCCACCAGTACTGTACCCCAGTGTTATACAGTGACGGACCAGTCTCCACCAGTACTGTTCCCCAGTGTTATACAGTGGCAGACCTGTCCCCACCAGTGCTGTAACCCAGTGTTATACAGTGACAGACCAGTCTCCACCAGTACTGTTCCCCAGTGTTACACAGTGACAGACCTGTCCCCACCAGTGCTGTAACCCAGTGTTATACAGTGACAGACCTGTCACCACCAATACTGTAGCCCAGTGTTATACATTGACAGACCCGTCCCCATCAGTACTGTACCCCAGTGTTATCCAGTAAGAGACATGTATCCACCAGTGCTTTACCCCAGTGTTATACAGTGACAGACCTGTCCCCACCAGTATTGTACCCCAGTGTTATACAGTGACAGACCTTTCCCCACCAGTACTGTACCCCAGTGTTTTACAGTGACAGACCTGTCCCCACCAGTAATGTTCCCCAGTGTTATACAGTGACAGACCTGTCTCCAGCAGCACTGCACCCCAGTGTTATACAGTGACAGACCTGTCCGCACCAGTACTGTTCCCCAGTGTTATACAGTGACAGACCTGTCCCCAACAGTACTGTACCCCAGTGTTATACAGTGACAGACCTGTCCCCACCAGTACTGTACCCGTGTTATACATTGACAGACCCGTCCCCACCAGTACTGTACCCCAGTGTTATACAGTGACAGACCTGTCCCCACCAGTACTGTACCCCAGTGTTATACAGTGACAGACCTGTCCTCACCAGTACGGTACCCCAGTGTTATACAGTGACAGACCTGTCACCACCAGTACTGTACACCAGTGTTATACAGTGACAGACCTGTCCCCACCAGTACTGTACCCGTGTTATACATTGACAGACCTGTCCCCACCCGTACTGTACCCCAGTGTTATACAGTGACAGACCTGTCCTCACCAGTACTGTACCCATGTTATACATTGACAGACCCGTCCCCACCAGTACTGTGCCCCAGTGTTATACAGTGACAGACCCGTCCCCACCAGTACTGTACCCCAGTGTTTTATAGTGACAGACCTGTCCCCACCAGTACTGTCCCCGAGTGTTATACAGTGACAGACCCGTCCCCACCCGTACTGTACCCCAGTGTTATACAGAGACAGACCCGTCACCACCAGTACTGTACACCAGTTTTATACAGTGTCAGACCTGTCCCCACCAGTACTGTTCCCCAGTGTTATACAGTGAAAGTCATGTCCCCAGCAATACTGTACCCCAGTGTTATCCAGTAAGAGACATGTATCCGCCAGTGCTGTATCCCAGTGTTATACAGTGACAGACCTGTCCCCACCTGTACTGTACTCCAGTGTTATACAGTGAGAGACCTGTCCCCACCTGTACTGTATCCCAGTGGTATACATTGATAGACCTGACCCCACCAATACTGTACCCCAGTCTTATACAGTGACAGACCTGTCCCCACCAGTACTGTACCCCAGTGTTATACAGTGAGAGACCTGTCCCCACCTGTACTGTATCCCAGTGGTATACATTGATAGACCAGCCCCCACCAGCTCTGTACCACAGTGTTATACAGTGACAGACCTGTCCCCACCAGTACTGTACCCCAGTGTTATACATTGACAGACCTGTCACCACCAGTACTGTACCCCAGTGTTATACAGTGACAGACCTGTCCCCACCTGTACTGTACCCCAGTGTTATACATTGACAGACCTGTCCCCACCAGTACTGTACCCCAATGTTTTATAGTGACAGACCTGTCCCCACCAGTACTGTACACCAGTGTTATACAGTGACAGACCTGTCCCCACCAGTACTGTACCCCAGTGTTATCCAGCAAGAGACATGTATCCACCAGTTCTTCACCCCAGTGTTGTACAGTGACAGACCCATCCACACCAGATATGTACCCGTGTTATACACTGACAGACCTGTTCCCACCAGTACTGTACCCCAGTGTTATACAGTGACAGACCTGTCACCAACAGTACTGTACCCTAGTGTTATACAGAGACAGACCCGTCCCCACCAGTTCTGTGGCCCAGTGTTATACACTGAAAGTCATGTCTCCAGCAATACTGTACCCCAATGTTATCCAGTAAGAGACATGTATCCACCAGTGCTGTACCCCAGTGTTATACATTGATAGACTTATACTTACCGGTACTGTACACCAGTGTTATACAGTGACAGACCTGTCCCAACCAGCACTGCACGCCAGTGTTATACAGTGACAGACCTGTCCCCACCAGTACTGTACCCCAGTGTTATACAGTGACAGACCTGACCCCACCCATACTGAACCCCAGTATTATACAGTGAGAGACATTTATCCACCAGTACTGTACCCCAGTCTTATACATTGACAGACCTGTCCACACCAGTACTGTACTCCAGTGTTATACATTGACAGACCTGTCCACACCAGTACTGTACTCCAGTGTTATACATTGACAGACCTGTCCACACCTGTACTGTACACCAGTGTTATATAGTGACAGACCTGTCCCCACCAGTACTGTTCCCCCGTGTTATACAGTGAAAGTCATGTCCCCAGCAATACTGTTCCCCAGTGTTATACAGTGAATATCATGTCCCCACCAGTACTGTAGCCCAGTGTTATCCAGTAAGAGACATGTATCCACAGGTTCTGCACCCCAGTGTTATACAGATCCATCCCACTCATACTGTACCCCAGTGTAATACAGTGACAGACCCATCCACACCAGTTATGTACCCGTGTTATACATTGAAAGACCTACCCCACCAGTACTGTACCCCAGTGTTATACATTGACAGACCTGTCCCCACCAGGATTGTACCCTAGTGTTATACATTGATAGAACTACCCCACAAGTACTGTACCCCAGTGTTATACATTCATAGACCTGTCCCCACCAGTAGTGTCCCCCAGTGCTATACAGTGACAGACCTGTCCCCACCAATACTGTACCCCAGTGTTATGCAGTGAGAGACCAGTCCCCACTAGTACCGTTCCCCAGTGTTATACAGTGAAAGTCATGTCCCCAGCAATACTGTACCCCAGTGTTATCCAGTAAGAGACATGTATCCACCAGTACTGTACCCCAGTGTTATACAGTGACAGAACTATCCCCACCTGTACTGTAGCCCAGTGTTATACAGTGACAGAACTATCCCCACCTGTACTGTACCCCAGTGTTATACAGTGACAGACCTGTCCCCACCTGTACTGTTCCCCAGTGTTATACATTGATAGACCTGTCCCCACAAGCACTGTACCCCAGTGTTATACAGTGACAGAACTATCCCCACCTGTACTGTATCCCAGTGTTATACAGTGACAGACATGAGCCCACAAGCACTGTACCCCAGTGTTATACAGTGACAGACCCGTCCCCACCAGTACTGTACCCCAGTGTTATACAGAGACAGACCTGTCACCACCAGTACTGTACCCCAGTGTTATACAGTGACAGACCCGTCCCCACCAGTACAGTACCCCAGTGTTATACATAGACAGACCTGTCCACACCAGTACTGTACCCCAGTGTTATACATTGACAGACCCGTCCTCACCAGTACTGTACCCCAGTGTTTTATAGTGACAGACCTGTCCCCACCAATACTGCACCCCAGTGTTATACAGTGACAGACCTGTCCCCACCAGTACTGTTCCCCAGTGTTATACAGTGACAGACCTGTCCCCACCAGTACTGTACCCCAGTGTTATACAGTGACAGACCCATCCACACAACTTATGTACCCATGTTATACATTGACAGACCTGTCCCCACAAGCACTATACCCTGGTGTTATACGTTTACAGACCTGTCCCCACCAGTACTGTACCCCAATGTTATACAGAGACAGACCAGTCCCCACCAGTACTGTACCCCAGTGTTATACAGTGACGGACCAGTCTCCACCAGTACTGTTCCCCAGTGTTATACAGTGGCAGACCTGTCCCCACCAGTGCTGTAACCCAGTGTTATACAGTGACAGACCAGTCTCCACCAGTACTGTTCCCCAGTGTTACA
The DNA here is from genome assembly GCF_964194155.1 of Cetorhinus maximus. NCBI lineage: Eukaryota > Metazoa > Chordata > Chondrichthyes > Lamniformes > Cetorhinidae > Cetorhinus > Cetorhinus maximus. The sequence goes on along the minus strand of NC_135882.1, from coordinate 177,258,213 downwards.
CAGTGACAGACCTGTCCCCACCAGTGCTGTAACCCAGTGTTATACAGTGACAGACCTGTCACCACCAATACTGTAGCCCAGTGTTATACATTGACAGACCCGTCCCCATCAGTACTGTACCCCAGTGTTATCCAGTAAGAGACATGTATCCACCAGTGCTTTACCCCAGTGTTATACAGTGACAGACCTGTCCCCACCAGTATTGTACCCCAGTGTTATACAGTGACAGACCTTTCCCCACCAGTACTGTACCCCAGTGTTTTACAGTGACAGACCTGTCCCCACCAGTAATGTTCCCCAGTGTTATACAGTGACAGACCTGTCTCCAGCAGCACTGCACCCCAGTGTTATACAGTGACAGACCTGTCCGCACCAGTACTGTTCCCCAGTGTTATACAGTGACAGACCTGTCCCCAACAGTACTGTACCCCAGTGTTATACAGTGACAGACCTGTCCCCACCAGTACTGTACCCGTGTTATACATTGACAGACCCATCCCCACCAGTACTGTACCCCAGTGTTATACAGTGACAGACCTGTCCCCACCAGTACTGTACCCCAGTGTTATACAGTGACAGACCTGTCCTCACCAGTACGGTACCCCAGTGTTATACAGTGACAGACCTGTCACCACCAGTACTGTACACCAGTGTTATACAGTGACAGACCTGTCCCCACCAGTACTGTACCCGTGTTATAGATTGACAGACCTGTCCCCACCCGTACTGTACCCCAGTGTTATACAGTGACAGACCTGTCCTCACCAGTACTGTACCCATGTTATACATTGACAGACCCGTCCCCACCAGTACTGTGCCCCAGTGTTATACAGTGACAGACCCGTCCCCACCAGTACTGTACCCCAGTGTTTTATAGTGACAGACCTGTCCCCACCAGTACTGTCCCCCAGTGTTATACAGTGACAGACCCGTCCCCACCCGTACTGTACCCCAGTGTTATACAGAGACAGACCCGTCACCACCAGTACTGTACACCAGTTTTATACAGTGACAGACCTGTCCCCACCAGTACTGTTCCCCAGTGTTATACAGTGAAAGTCATGTCCCCAGCAATACTGTACCCCAGTGTTATCCAGTAAGAGACATGTATCCGCCCGTGCTGTATCCCAGTGTTATACAGTGACAGACCTGTCCCCACCTGTACTGTACTCCAGTGTTATACAGTGAGAGACCTGTCCCCACCTGTACTGTATCCCAGTGGTATACATTGATAGACCTGACCCCACCAATACTGTACCCCAGTCTTATACAGTGACAGACCTGTCCCCACCAGTACTGTACCCCAGTGTTATACAGTGAGAGACCTGTCCCCACCTGTACTGTATCCCAGTGGTATACATTGATAGACCAGCCCCCACCAGCTCTGTACCACAGTGTTATACAGTGACTGACCTGTCCCCACCAGTACTGTACCCCAGTGTTATACATTGACAGACCTGTCCCCACCAGTACTGTACCCCCGTGTTATACATTGACAGACCTGTCCCCACCAGTAATGTACCCCAGTGTTATACATTGACAGACCTGTCCCAGCAGTACTGTGCCCCAGTGTTATACATTGACAGACCTGTCCCCACCAATTCTCTACCCCAGTGTTACACAGTGACAGACCTGTCCCCACCAGGACTGTACCCCAGTGTTATACATTGATAGACCTGTCCCCACCAGTACTGTACCCCAGTGTTATACAGAGAGAGACCTGTCCCCACCAGTACTGTACCCCAGTGTTATACAGTGAGAGACCTGTCCCCACCAGTACTGTACCCCAGTGTTATACAATGACAGACCTGTCCCCACCAGTACTGTACCCCAGTGTTATACAGTGACAGACCAGTCCCCACCAGTACTGTACCCCAGTGTGATACAGTGACAGACCTGTCCACACCTGTACTGTACACCAGTGTTATATAGTGACAGACCTGTCCCCACCAGTACTGTTCCCCCGTGTTATACAGTGAAAGTCATGTCCCCAGCAATACTGTTCCCCAGTGTTATACAGTGAATATCATGTCCCCACCAGTACTGTAGCCCAGTGTTATCCAGTATGAGACATGTATCCACAGGTTCTGCACCCCAGTGTTATACAGATCCATCCCACTCATACTGTACCCCAGTGTAATACAGTGACAGACCCATCCACACCAGTTATGTACCCGTGTTATACATTGAAAGACCTACCCCACCAGTACTGTACCCCAGTGTTATACATTGACAGACCTGTCCCCACCAGGATTGTACCCTAGTGTTATACATTGATAGAACTACCCCACAAGTACTGTACCCCAGTGTTATACATTCATAGACCTGTCCCCACCAGTAGTGTCCCCCAGTGCTATACAGTGACAGACCTGTCCCCACCAATACTGTACCCCAGTGTTATGCAGTGAGAGACCAGTCCCCACTAGTACCGTTCCCCAGTGTTATACAGTGAAAGTCATGTCCCCAGCAATACTGTACCCCAGTGTTATCCAGTAAGAGACATGTATCCACCAGTACTGTACCCCAGTGTTATACAGTGACAGAACTATCCCCACCTGTACTGTAGCCCAGTGTTATACAGTGACAGAACTATCCCCACCTGTACTGTACCCCAGTGTTATACAGTGACAGACCTGTCCCCACCTGTACTGTTCCCCAGTGTTATACATTGATAGACCTGTCCCCACAAGCACTGTACCCCAGTGTTATACAGTGACAGAACTATCCCCACCTGTACTGTATCCCAGTGTTATACAGTGACAGACATGAGCCCACAAGCACTGTACCCCAGTGTTATACAGTGACAGACCCGTCCCCACCAGTACTGTACCCCAGTGTTATACAGAGACAGACCTGTCACCACCAGTACTGTACCCCAGTGTTATACAGTGACAGACCCGTCCCCACCAGTACAGTACCCCAGTGTTATACATAGACAGACCTGTCCACACCAGTACTGTACCCCAGTGTTATACATTGACAGACCCGTCCTCACCAGTACTGTACCCCAGTGTTTTATAGTGACAGACCTGTCCCCACCAATACTGCACCCCAGTGTTATACAGTGACAGACCTGTCCCCACCAGTACTGTTCCCCAGTGTTATACAGTGACAGACCTGTCCCCACCAGTACTGTACCCCAGTGTTATACAGTGACAGACCCATCCACACAACTTATGTACCCATGTTATACATTGACAGACCTGTCCCCACAAGCACTATACCCTGGTGTTATACGTTTACAGACCTGTCCCCACCAGTACTGTACCCCAATGTTATACAGAGACAGACCAGTCCCCACCAGTACTGTACCCCAGTGTTATACAGTGACGGACCAGTCTCCACCAGTACTGTTCCCCAGTGTTATACAGTGGCAGACCTGTCCCCACCAGTGCTGTAACCCAGTGTTATACAGTGACAGACCAGTCTCCACCAGTACTGTTCCCCAGTGTTACACAGTGACAGACCTGTCCCCACCAGTGCTGTAACCCAGTGTTATACAGTGACAGACCTGTCACCACCAATACTGTAGCCCAGTGTTATACATTGACAGACCCGTCCCCATCAGTACTGTACCCCAGTGTTATCCAGTAAGAGACATGTATCCACCAGTGCTTTACCCCAGTGTTATACAGTGACAGACCTGTCCCCACCAGTATTGTACCCCAGTGTTATACAGTGACAGACCTTTCCCCACCAGTACTGTACCCCAGTGTTTTACAGTGACAGACCTGTCCCCACCAGTAATGTTCCCCAGTGTTATACAGTGACAGACCTGTCTCCAGCAGCACTGCACCCCAGTGTTATACAGTGACAGACCTGTCCGCACCAGTACTGTTCCCCAGTGTTATACAGTGACAGACCTGTCCCCAACAGTACTGTACCCCAGTGTTATACAGTGACAGACCTGTCCCCACCAGTACTGTACCCGTGTTATACATTGACAGACCCGTCCCCACCAGTACTGTACCCCAGTGTTATACAGTGACAGACCTGTCCCCACCAGTACTGTACCCCAGTGTTATACAGTGACAGACCTGTCCTCACCAGTACGGTACCCCAGTGTTATACAGTGACAGACCTGTCACCACCAGTACTGTACACCAGTGTTATACAGTGACAGACCTGTCCCCACCAGTACTGTACCCGTGTTATACATTGACAGACCTGTCCCCACCCGTACTGTACCCCAGTGTTATACAGTGACAGACCTGTCCTCACCAGTACTGTACCCATGTTATACATTGACAGACCCGTCCCCACCAGTACTGTGCCCCAGTGTTATACAGTGACAGACCCGTCCCCACCAGTACTGTACCCCAGTGTTTTATAGTGACAGACCTGTCCCCACCAGTACTGTCCCCGAGTGTTATACAGTGACAGACCCGTCCCCACCCGTACTGTACCCCAGTGTTATACAGAGACAGACCCGTCACCACCAGTACTGTACACCAGTTTTATACAGTGTCAGACCTGTCCCCACCAGTACTGTTCCCCAGTGTTATACAGTGAAAGTCATGTCCCCAGCAATACTGTACCCCAGTGTTATCCAGTAAGAGACATGTATCCGCCAGTGCTGTATCCCAGTGTTATACAGTGACAGACCTGTCCCCACCTGTACTGTACTCCAGTGTTATACAGTGAGAGACCTGTCCCCACCTGTACTGTATCCCAGTGGTATACATTGATAGACCTGACCCCACCAATACTGTACCCCAGTCTTATACAGTGACAGACCTGTCCCCACCAGTACTGTACCCCAGTGTTATACAGTGAGAGACCTGTCCCCACCTGTACTGTATCCCAGTGGTATACATTGATAGACCAGCCCCCACCAGCTCTGTACCACAGTGTTATACAGTGACAGACCTGTCCCCACCAGTACTGTACCCCAGTGTTATACATTGACAGACCTGTCACCACCAGTACTGTACCCCAGTGTTATACAGTGACAGACCTGTCCCCACCTGTACTGTACCCCAGTGTTATACATTGACAGACCTGTCCCCACCAGTACTGTACCCCAATGTTTTATAGTGACAGACCTGTCCCCACCAGTACTGTACACCAGTGTTATACAGTGACAGACCTGTCCCCACCAGTACTGTACCCCAGTGTTATCCAGCAAGAGACATGTATCCACCAGTTCTTCACCCCAGTGTTGTACAGTGACAGACCCATCCACACCAGATATGTACCCGTGTTATACACTGACAGACCTGTTCCCACCAGTACTGTACCCCAGTGTTATACAGTGACAGACCTGTCACCAACAGTACTGTACCCTAGTGTTATACAGAGACAGACCCGTCCCCACCAGTTCTGTGGCCCAGTGTTATACACTGAAAGTCATGTCTCCAGCAATACTGTACCCCAATGTTATCCAGTAAGAGACATGTATCCACCAGTGCTGTACCCCAGTGTTATACATTGATAGACTTATACTTACCGGTACTGTACACCAGTGTTATACAGTGACAGACCTGTCCCAACCAGCACTGCACGCCAGTGTTATACAGTGACAGACCTGTCCCCACCAGTACTGTACCCCAGTGTTATACAGTGACAGACCTGACCCCACCCATACTGAACCCCAGTATTATACAGTGAGAGACATTTATCCACCAGTACTGTACCCCAGTCTTATACATTGACAGACCTGTCCACACCAGTACTGTACTCCAGTGTTATACATTGACAGACCTGTCCACACCAGTACTGTACTCCAGTGTTATACATTGACAGACCTGTCCTCACCAGTACTGTACTCCAGTGTTATACATTGACAGACCTGTCCCCACCAGTACTGTATCCCAGTCTTATACATTGACAGACCTGTCCACACCAGTACTGTACTCCAGTGTTATACATTGACAGACCTGTCCTCACCAGTACTGTACCCGTGTTATACATTAACAGACCTGACCCCACCAGTTCTGTACCCCCGTGTTATACATGGACAGACCCGTCCCCACCAGTACTGTACCCCTGTGTTATACAGTGAAAGCCATGTGCCCAGCAATACTGTATCCCTGTGTTATCCAGCAAGAGACATTTGTCCACCAGTTCTTCACCCCAGTGTTATACAGTGACAGATCAACCCCATTCGTACTGTTCCCCAGTGTTATACAATGACAGACCTGTCCCCACCGGTACTGTACCCCAGTGTTACACAGTGACAGACCTGTCCCCACCAGTAATGTACCCCAGTGTTATACAGTGACAGATCGGTCCCCACCAGTACTGTACCCCAGTGTTATACATTGACAGACCTGTCCCCACCAGTGCTGTACCCCAGTGTTATACATTGACAGACCTATCCCCACCAGTACTGTACACCAGTGTTGTACATTGACAAACCTGTCCCCACCAGTACTGTACCCCAGTGTTATACAGAGACAGACATGTCCGCACCAGTACTGTATCCCAGTGTTATACATTGACAAACCTGTCCCCACCAGTACTGTACCCCAGTGTTATACATTGACAGACATGTCCCCACCAGTACTGTATCCCAGTGTTGTACAGTGACATACCTGTCCCCACCAGTACTGTACCCCAGTATTATACATTGACGGACCTGTCCCCACCAGTACTGTACCCCAGTGTTATACAGTGACAGACCTGTCCCCATCAGTGCTGTACCCATGTTATACATTGACAGACCCGTCCCCACCAGTACTGTACCCCAGTGTTATACAGTGACAGACCCGTCCCCACCAGTACTGTACCCCAGTGTTTTATAGTGACAGACCTGTCCCCACCAGTACTGTCCCCCAGTGTTATACAGTGACAGACCTGTCCCCACCAGTACTGTCCCCCAGTGTTATACATTGATAGACCTGTCCCCACCAGTACTGTACCCCAGTGTTATACAGTGACAGACCTGTCCCCACCTGTACTGTTCCCCAGTGTTATACAGTGAAAGTCATGTCCCCAGCAATACTGTACCCCAGTGTTATCCAGCAAAGAGACATGTATCCACCATTTCTGCACCCCAGTGTTATACAGTGACAGACCCATCCACACCAGTTATGTAGCCCAGTGTTATACAGTGACATACCTGTCCCCACCAGTACTGTCCCCCAGTGTTATCTCGTGACAGGCCTGTCGCCACCAGTACTGTACCGCAGTGTTATACAGTGACAGACCTGTCCCCACCAGCACTGTTCCCCAGTGTTATACAGTGACAGACCTGTCCCCACCAGTACAGTTCCCCAGTGTTATACATTGATAGACCTGTCCCCACCAGTGCTGTACCCCAGTGTTATACGTTGACAGACCTGTCCGCGCCAGTACTGTACCCCGATGTTATACAGAGACAGACCTGTCCCCACCAGTGCTGTTCGCCAGTGTTATACAGTGACAGACCTGTCCCCACCAGTACTGTTAGCCAGTGTTATACAGTGACAGACCTGTCCCCACCTGTACTGTACCCCAGTGTTATACATTGATAGACCAGTCCCAACCAGCACTGTACCCCAGTGTTAGACAGTGACAGACATGTCTCCACCAGTACTGTACCCCAGTGTTATACATTGACAGACCTGTCACCACCAGTACTGTATCCCAGTGTTATACATTGACAGACCTGTCCCCACCAGAACTGTAACCGTGTTATACATTGACAGACCCGTCCCCACCAGTACTGTACCCCAGTGTTATACATTGACAGACCCCTCCCCACCAGTACTGTACCCCAGTGTTATACATTGACAGACCTGTCCCCACCAGTACTGTACCCCAGTGTTTTATAGTGACAGACCTGTCCCCACCAGTACTGTACCCCAGTGTCATACAGAGACAGACCTGACCCACCAGTACTGTACCCCAGTGTTATACAGTGAAAGTCATGTCCCCAGCAATACTGCACCCCATTGTTATACAGTGACAGACCTGTCCCCACCAGTACTGTACCCCAGTGTTATACAGAGACAGACATGTCCGCACCAGTACTGTATTCCAGTGTTATACAGTAAGAGACATGTATCCACCTGTGCTGTACCCCAGTGTTATACATTGACAGGCCTGTCACCACCAGTACTGTACCCTAGTGATATACAGTGACAGACCTGTCCCCACCAGTACTGTACCCCAGTGTTATAAAATGACAGACCTGTCTCCACCAGTGCTGTACCCCAGTGTTATACAGTGACAGACCTGTCCCCACCAGCACTGTACCCCAGTGTCATACATTGACAGACATGTCCCCACCAGGACTGTATCCCAGTGTTAGACATTGACAGACCTGTCCCCACCAGTACTGTGCCCCAGTGTTATACAGTGACAGACCTGTCCCCACCAGTACTGTACCCCAGTGTTATACATTGACAGACCTGTCCCCACCAGTACTGTACCCCAGTGTTATACATTGACAGACCTGTCCCCACCAGTGCTGTACCCCAGTGTTATACAGTGACAGACCTGTCCCCACCAGCACTGTACCCCAGTGTCATACATTGACAGACATGTCCCCACCAGTACTGTATCCCAGTGTTATACATTGACAGACCTGTCCCCACCAGTACTGTGCCCCAGTGTTATACAGTGACAGTCCTGTCCCCACCAGTACTGTATCCCAGTGTTACACATTGACAGACCTGTCCCCACCAGTACTGTACCCCAGTATTATAAAGTGACAGACCTGTCCCCACCTGTACTGTACCCCAGTGTCATACAGTGAGAGACCTGTCCCCACCAGCACTGCACCCCAGTGTTATAAAGTGACAGACCTGTCCCCACCTGTACTGTACCCCAGTGTTATTCAGTGACAGACCTGTCCCAACCAGTACTGTACCCCAGTGTTATACACTGACAGACCTGTCACTACCTGTACTGTACCCCAGTGTTATTCAGTGACAGACCTGTCCCCACCTGTACTGTTCCCCAGTGTTATACAGCGAAAGTCATGTCCCCAGCAATACTGTACCCCAGTGTTATACATTGACAGACATGTCCCCACCAGTACTGTACCCCAGTGTTATTCAGTGACAGACCTGTCCCCACCAGTACTGTACCCCAGTGTTATACAGTGACAGACCTGTCCCCACCAGTACTGTACCCCAGTGTTATACATTGACAGACATGTCCCCACCAGTACTGTATCCCAGTGTTGTACAGTGACATACCTGTCCCCACCAGTACTGTACCCCAGTATTATACATTGACGGACCTGTCCCCACCAGTACTGTACCCCAGTGTTATACAGTGACAGACCTGTCCCCATCAGTGCTGTACCCATGTTATACATTGACAGACCCGTCCCCACCAGTACTGTACCCCAGTGTTATACAGTGACAGACCCGTCCCCACCAGTACTGTACCCCAGTGTTTTATAGTGACAGACCTGTCCCCACCAGTACTGTCCCCCAGTGTTATACAGTGACAGACCTGTCTCCACCAGTACTGTCCCCCAGTGTTATACATTGATAGACCTGTCCCCACCAGTACTGTACCCCAGTGTTATACAGTGACAGACCTGTCCCCACCTGTACTGTTCCCCAGTGTTATACAGTGAAAGTCATGTCCCCAGCAATACTGTACCCCAGTGTTATCCAGCAAGAGACATGTATCCACCATTTCTGCACCCCAGTGTTATACAGTGACAGACCCATCCACACCAGTTATGTACCCCAGTGTTATACAGTGACATACCTGTCCCCACCAGTACTGTCCCCCAGTGTTATCTCGTGACAGACCTGTCCCCACCAGTACTGTACCCCAGTGTTATACAGTGACAGACCTGTCCCCACCAGCACTGTTCCCCAGTGTTATACAGTGACAGACCTGTCCCCACCAGTACAGTTCCCCAGTGTTATACATTGATAGACCTGTCCCCACCAGTACTGTACCCCAGTGTTATACGTTGACAGACCTGTCCGCGCCAGTACTGTACCCCGATGTTATACAGAGACAGACCTGTCCCCACCAGTGCTGTTCGCCAGTGTTATACAGTGACAGACCTGTCCCCACCAGTACTGTTAGCCAGTGTTATACAGTGACAGACCTGTCCCCGCCTGTACTGTACCCCAGTGTTATACATTGATAGACCAGTCCCAACCAGCACTGTACCCCAGTGTTAGACAGTGACAGACATGTCTCCACCAGTACTGTACCCCAGTGTTATACATTGACAGACCTGTCACCACCAGTACTGTATCCCAGTGTTATACATTGACAGACCTGTCCCCACCAGAACTGTAACCGTGTTATACATTGACAGACCCGTCCCCACCAGTACTGTACCCCAGTGTTATACATTGACAGACCCGTCCCCACCAGCACTGTACACCAGTGTTATACATTGACAGACCTGTCCCCACCAGTACTGTACCCCAGTGTTTTATAGTGACAGACCTGTCCCCACCAGTACTGTACCCCAGTGTCATACAGAGACAGACCTGACCCACCAGTACTGTACCCCAGTGTTATACAGTGAAAGTCATGTCCCCAGCAATACTGCACCCCATTGTTATACAGTGACAGACCTGTCCCCACCAGTACTGTACCCCAGTGTTATACAGAGACAGACATGTCCGCACCAGTACTGTATTCCAGTGTTATACAGTAAGAGACATGTATCCACCTGTGCTGTACCCCAGTGTTATACATTGACAGGCCTATCACCACCAGTACTGTACCCTAGTGATATACAGTGACAGACCTGTCCCCACCAGTACTGTACCCCAGTGTTATAAAGGGACAGACCTGTCTCCACCAGTGCTGTACCCCAGTGTTATACAGTGACAGACCTGTCCCCACCAGCACTGTACCCCAGTGTCATACATTGACAGACATGTCCCCACCAGGACTGTATCCCAGTGTTAGACATTGACAGACCTGTCCCCACCAGTACTGTGCCCCAGTGTTATACAGTGACAGACCTGTCCCCACCAGTACTGTACCCCAGTGTTATACATTGACAGACCTGTCCCCACCAGTACTGTACCCCAGTGTTATACATTGACAGACCTGTCCCCACCAGTGCTGTACCCCAGTGTTATACAGTGACAGACCTGTCCCCACCAGCACTGTACCCCAGTGTCATACATTGACAGACATGTCCCCACCAGTACTGTATCCCAGTGTTATACATTGACAGACCTGTCCCCACCAGTACTGTGCCCCAGTGTTATACAGTGACAGTCCTGTCCCCACCAGTACTGTATCCCAGTGTTACACATTGACAGACCTGTCCCCACCAGTACTGTACCCCAGTATTATAAAGTGACAGACCTGTCCCCACCTGTACTGTACCCCAGTGTCATACAGTGAGAGACCTGTCCCCACCAGCACTGCACCCCAGTGTTATACAGTGACAGACCTGTCCCCACCTGTACTGTACCCCAGTGTTATACAGTGACAGACCTGTCCCAACCAGTACTGTTCCCCAGTGTTATACACTGACAGACCTGTCACTACCTGTACTGTACCCCAGTGTTATTCAGTGACAGACCTGTCCCCACCAATACTGAACTCCAGTGTTATACAGTGAGTAACATTTATCCACCAGTACTGTCCCCGGTTATACATTGACAGACCTGTCCCCACCAGTTCTGTACCTGAGTGTTATACATTGGCTGACCTGTCCTCAACAGTACTTTACCCCCGTGTTATACATTGATACACCTGTCCCCACCAATACTGAACCCCAGTGTTTTACAGTGAGAGACATGTATCCACCAGTACTTACCCGAATTCTTATACATTGACAGACCTGTCCCCACCAGTACTGTACCCCAGTGTTATACAGTGACAGACCCGTCCCCACCAGTACTGTACCCCAGTGTTATACAGTGACAGACCCATCCCCACCTGTACTGTACCCCAGTGTTATACAGTGACAGACCCATCCCCACCTGTACTGTACCCCAGTGTTATGCAGTGACAGACCAGTCGCCACCAGTACTGTACCCCAGTGTTATACAGTGAAAGTCATGTCCCCAGCAATACTGTACCCCAGTGTTATCCAGTACGAGACATGTATCCACCAGTGCTGTACCCCAGTGTTATACAGTGACAGACCTGTCCCCACACGCACTGAACCCCAGTGTTATACAGTGACAGACCCGTCCCCACCAGTACTGTACTCCAGTGTTATACAGTGTCACACCTGTCCCCACCTGTACTGTACCCCAGTGTTATACGTTGACAGACCTGTCCCCACCAGTACTGTACCCCAAAGTTATACATTGATAGACCAGTCTCCACCAGCACTGTACCCCAGTGTTATACATTGACAGACCTGTCACCACCAGTACTGTACCCCAGTATTATACAGTGACAGACCTGTCCCCACCTGTACTGTACCCCAGTGTTATACATTGACAGACCCGTCCCCACCAGTACTGTACCCCAATGTTTTATAGTGACAGGCCTGTCCCCACCAGTACTGTACCCCAGTGTTATACAGTGACAGACCTGTCCCCACCAGTACTGTACCCCAGTGTTATCCAGCAAGAGACATGTATCCACCAGTTCTTCACTCCAGTGTTGTACAGTGACAGACCCATCCACACCAGATATGTACCCGTGTTATACACTGACAGACCTGTCCCCACCAGTACTGTACCCCAGTGTTATACAGTGACAGACCTGTCACCAACAGTACTGTACCCTAGTGTTATACAGAGACAGACCCGTCCCCATCAGTTCTGTACCCCAGTGTTATACAGTGAAAGTCATGTCTCCAGCAATACTGTACCCCAATGTTATCCAATAAGAGACATGTATCCACCAGTGCTGTACCCCAGTGTTATACATTGATAGACTTATACTTACCAGTACTGTACCCCAGTGTTATACAGTGACAGACCTGTCCCGACCAGTACTGAATCCCAGTGTTATACATTGACAGACCTGTCCCCACCAGTACTGTACCCCAGTGTTATACAGTGACAGACCTGTCCCCACCAGTACTGTACCCCAGTCTTATACATTGACAGACCTGTCCACACCAGTACTGTACTCCAGTGTTATACATTGACAGACCTGACCTCACCAGTACTGTACCCGTGTTATACATTAACAGGCCTGACCCCACCAGTTCTGTACCCCCGTGTTATACATGGACAGAACCGTCCCCACCAGTACTGTAACCCTGTGTTATACAGTGAAAGTCATGTCCCCAGCAATACTGTACCCCTGTGTTATCCAGCAAGAGACATGTATCCACCAGTTCTTCACCCCAGTGTTATACAGTGACAGATCAACCCCACTCGTACTGTTCCCCAGTGTTATAAAGGGACAGTCGTGTCCCCACCAGTGCTGTACCCCAGTGTTATACAGTGACAGACCTGTCCCCACCAGTATTGTACCCCAGTGTTATACAGTGACAGACCTGTCCCCACCAGTACTGTACCCCAGTGTTACACAGTGACAGACCTGTCACAACCAGTACGGTACCCCAGTGTTATACAGTGACAGACCTGTCCCCACCAGTACAGTTCCCCAGTGTTATACATTGATAGACCTGTCCCCACCAGTACTGTACCCCAGTGTTATACGTTGACAGACCTGTCCGCGCCAGTACTGTACCCCGATGTTATACAGAGACAGACCTGTCCCCACCAGTGCTGTTCGCCAGTGTTATACAGTGACAGACCTGTCCCCACCAGTACTGTTAGCCAGTGTTATACAGTGACAGACCTGTCCCCGCCTGTACTGTACCCCAGTGTTATACATTGATAGACCAGTCCCAACCAGCACTGTACCCCAGTGTTAGACAGTGACAGACATGTCTCCACCAGTACTGTACCCCAGTGTTATACATTGACAGACCTGTCACCACCAGTACTGTATCCCAGTGTTATACATTGACAGACCTGTCCCCACCAGAACTGTAACCGTGTTATACATTGACAGACCCGTCCCCACCAGTACTGTACCCCAGTGTTATACATTGACAGACCCGTCCCCACCAGCACTGTACACCAGTGTTATACATTGACAGACCTGTCCCCACCAGTACTGTACCCCAGTGTTTTATAGTGACAGACCTGTCCCCACCAGTACTGTACCCCAGTGTCATACAGAGACAGACCTGACCCACCAGTACTGTACCCCAGTGTTATACAGTGAAAGTCATGTCCCCAGCAATACTGCACCCCATTGTTATACAGTGACAGACCTGTCCCCACCAGTACTGTACCCCAGTGTTATACAGAGACAGACATGTCCGCACCAGTACTGTATTCCAGTGTTATACAGTAAGAGACATGTATCCACCTGTGCTGTACCCCAGTGTTATACATTGACAGGCCTATCACCACCAGTACTGTACCCTAGTGATATACAGTGACAGACCTGTCCCCACCAGTACTGTACCCCAGTGTTATAAAGGGACAGACCTGTCTCCACCAGTGCTGTACCCCAGTGTTATACAGTGACAGACCTGTCCCCACCAGCACTGTACCCCAGTGTCATACATTGACAGACATGTCCCCACCAGGACTGTATCCCAGTGTTAGACATTGACAGACCTGTCCCCACCAGTACTGTGCCCCAGTGTTATACAGTGACAGACCTGTCCCCACCAGTACTGTACCCCAGTGTTATACATTGACAGACCTGTCCCCACCAGTACTGTACCCCAGTGTTATACATTGACAGACCTGTCCCCACCAGTGCTGTACCCCAGTGTTATACAGTGACAGACCTGTCCCCACCAGCACTGTACCCCAGTGTCATACATTGACAGACATGTCCCCACCAGTACTGTATCCCAGTGTTATACATTGACAGACCTGTCCCCACCAGTACTGTGCCCCAGTGTTATACAGTGACAGTCCTGTCCCCACCAGTACTGTATCCCAGTGTTACACATTGACAGACCTGTCCCCACCAGTACTGTACCCCAGTATTATAAAGTGACAGACCTGTCCCCACCTGTACTGTACCCCAGTGTCATACAGTGAGAGACCTGTCCCCACCAGCACTGCACCCCAGTGTTATACAGTGACAGACCTGTCCCCACCTGTACTGTACCCCAGTGTTATACAGTGACAGACCTGTCCCAACCAGTACTGTTCCCCAGTGTTATACACTGACAGACCTGTCACTACCTGTACTGTACCCCAGTGTTATTCAGTGACAGACCTGTCCCCACCAATACTGAACTCCAGTGTTATACAGTGAGTAACATTTATCCACCAGTACTGTCCCCGGTTATACATTGACAGACCTGTCCCCACCAGTTCTGTACCTGAGTGTTATACATTGGCTGACCTGTCCTCAACAGTACTTTACCCCCGTGTTATACATTGATACACCTGTCCCCACCAATACTGAACCCCAGTGTTTTACAGTGAGAGACATGTATCCACCAGTACTTACCCGAATTCTTATACATTGACAGACCTGTCCCCACCAGTACTGTACCCCAGTGTTATACAGTGACAGACCCGTCCCCACCAGTACTGTACCCCAGTGTTATACAGTGACAGACCCATCCCCACCTGTACTGTACCCCAGTGTTATACAGTGACAGACCCATCCCCACCTGTACTGTACCCCAGTGTTATGCAGTGACAGACCAGTCGCCACCAGTACTGTACCCCAGTGTTATACAGTGAAAGTCATGTCCCCAGCAATACTGTACCCCAGTGTTATCCAGTACGAGACATGTATCCACCAGTGCTGTACCCCAGTGTTATACAGTGACAGACCTGTCCCCACACGCACTGAACCCCAGTGTTATACAGTGACAGACCCGTCCCCACCAGTACTGTACTCCAGTGTTATACAGTGTCACACCTGTCCCCACCTGTACTGTACCCCAGTGTTATACGTTGACAGACCTGTCCCCACCAGTACTGTACCCCAAAGTTATACATTGATAGACCAGTCTCCACCAGCACTGTACCCCAGTGTTATACATTGACAGACCTGTCACCACCAGTACTGTACCCCAGTATTATACAGTGACAGACCTGTCCCCACCTGTACTGTACCCCAGTGTTATACATTGACAGACCCGTCCCCACCAGTACTGTACCCCAATGTTTTATAGTGACAGGCCTGTCCCCACCAGTACTGTACCCCAGTGTTATACAGTGACAGACCTGTCCCCACCAGTACTGTACCCCAGTGTTATCCAGCAAGAGACATGTATCCACCAGTTCTTCACTCCAGTGTTGTACAGTGACAGACCCATCCACACCAGATATGTACCCGTGTTATACACTGACAGACCTGTCCCCACCAGTACTGTACCCCAGTGTTATACAGTGACAGACCTGTCACCAACAGTACTGTACCCTAGTGTTATACAGAGACAGACCCGTCCCCATCAGTTCTGTACCCCAGTGTTATACAGTGAAAGTCATGTCTCCAGCAATACTGTACCCCAATGTTATCCAATAAGAGACATGTATCCACCAGTGCTGTACCCCAGTGTTATACATTGATAGACTTATACTTACCAGTACTGTACCCCAGTGTTATACAGTGACAGACCTGTCCCGACCAGTACTGAATCCCAGTGTTATACATTGACAGACCTGTCCCCACCAGTACTGTACCCCAGTGTTATACAGTGACAGACCTGTCCCCACCAGTACTGTACCCCAGTCTTATACATTGACAGACCTGTCCACACCAGTACTGTACTCCAGTGTTATACATTGACAGACCTGACCTCACCAGTACTGTACCCGTGTTATACATTAACAGGCCTGACCCCACCAGTTCTGTACCCCCGTGTTATACATGGACAGAACCGTCCCCACCAGTACTGTAACCCTGTGTTATACAGTGAAAGTCATGTCCCCAGCAATACTGTACCCCTGTGTTATCCAGCAAGAGACATGTATCCACCAGTTCTTCACCCCAGTGTTATACAGTGACAGATCAACCCCACTCGTACTGTTCCCCAGTGTTATAAAGGGACAGTCGTGTCCCCACCAGTGCTGTACCCCAGTGTTATACAGTGACAGACCTGTCCCCACCAGTATTGTACCCCAGTGTTATACAGTGACAGACCTGTCCCCACCAGTACTGTACCCCAGTGTTACACAGTGACAGACCTGTCACAACCAGTACGGTACCCCAGTGTTATACAGTGACAGACCGTCCCCACCAGTACTGCACCCCAGTGTCATACATTGACAGACCTGTCCCCACCAGTGCTGTACCCCAGTGTTATACAGTGACAGACCTATCCCCAGCAGTACTGTACACCAGTGTTGTACGTTGACAAACCTGTCCCCACCAGTACTGTACCCCAGTGTTATACATTGACAGACCTGTCCCCACCAGTACTGTACCCCAGTGTTAGACAGAGACAGACATGTCCGCACCAGTACTGTACCCCAGTGTTATACATTGACAAACCTGTCACCACCAGTACTGTATCCCAGTGTTATACAGTGACAGACCTGTCCCCACCAGTACTGTATCCCAGTGTTGTACAGTGACAGACCTGTCACCACCAGTAATGTTCCCCAGTGTTATACAGTTACAGACATGTCCCCACCAGTACTGTATCCCAGTGTTGTACAGTGACATACCTGTCCCCACCAGTACTGTACCCCAGTGTTATACATTGACAGACCTGTCGCCACCTGTACTGTACCCCAGTGTTATACAGTGACAGACCCGTCCCCACCAGTACTGTACCCCAGTGTTTTATAGTGACAGACCTGTCCCCACCAGCACTGTCCCCCAGTGTTATACAGTGACAGACCTGTCCCCACCAGTACTGTACCCCAGTGTTATACATTGATAGACCTGTCCCCACCAGTACTGTACCCCAGTGTTATACAGTGAAGGTCATGTCCCCAGCAATACTGCACCCCAGTGTTATCCAGCAAGAGACATGTATCCACCATTTCTGCACCCCAGTGTTATACAGTGACAGATCCACCCCACTCGTACTGAACCCCAGGGTCATACAGTGACAGACCCATCCACACCAGTTATGTACCCCAGTGTTATACAGTGACATACCTGTTCCCACCAGTACTGTCCCCCAGTGTTATCTCGTGACAGACCTGTCCCCACCAGCACTGTTCCCCAGTGTTATACAGTGACAGACCTGTCCCCACCAGTACTGTACCCCAGTGTTATACAGTGACAGACCTGTCCCCACCAGTACAGTTCCTCAGTGTTATACATTGATAGACCTGTCCCCCCAAGCACTGTACCCCAGTGTTATACGTTGACAGACCTGTCCGCGCCAGTACTGTACCCCGATGTTATACAGAGACAGACCTGTCCCCACCAGTACTGTACCCCAGTGTTATACAGTGACAGACCTGTCCCCACCAGTACTGTTCGCCAGTGTTATACAGTGACAGACCTGTCCCCACCTGTACTGTACCCCAGTGTTATTCTTTGATAGACCAGTCCCAACCAGCACTGTACCCCAGTGTTATACATTGACAGACATGTCTCCGCCAGTACTATACCCCAGTGTTATACATTGACAGACCTGTCACCACCAGTACTGTATCCCAGTGTTATACAGTGAAAGTCATGTCCCCAGCAGAACTGTACCCGTGTTATACATTGACAGACCCGTCCCCACCAGTACTGTCCCCCAGTGTTATACATTGACAGAGCTGTCCCCAGCAGAACTGTACCCGTGTTATACATTGACAGACCCGTCCCCACCAGTACTGTACCCCAGTGTTTTACAGTGACAGACCTGTCACCACCAGTACTGTATCGCAGTGTTATACATTGACAGACCTGTCCCCACCAGAACTGTACCCGTGTTATACATTGACAGACCCGTCCCCACCAGTACTTTACCCCAGTGTTATACATTGTCAGACCCGTCCCCACCAGTACTGTACCCCAGTGTTATACATTGACAGACCTGTCCCCACCAGTACTGTACCCCAGTGTCATACAGAGACAGACCTGTCCCCACCAGTACTGTACCCCAGTGTTATACAGTGAAAGTCATGTCCCCAGCAATACTGCACCCCAGTGTTATACAGTGACAGACCTGTCCCCACCAGTACCGTTCCCCAGTGTTTACAGAGACAGACCCGTCCCCACCAGTACTGTACCCCAGTGTTATACAGTAAGAGATATGTATCCACCAGTGCTGTATCCCAGTGTTATTCATTGACAGACCTGTCAGAACCAGTACTGTACCCCAGTGTCATACAGAGACAGACCTGACCCACCAGTACTGTACCCCAGTGTTATACAGTGAAAGTCATGTCCCCAGCAATACTGCACCCCATTGTTATACAGTGACAGACCTGTCCCCACCAGTACTGTACCCCAGTGTTATACAGAGACAGACATGTCCGCACCAGTACTGTATTCCAGTGTTATACAGTAAGAGACATGTATCCACCTGTGCTGTACCCCAGTGTTATACATTGACAGGCCTGTCACCACCAGTACTGTACCCTAGTGATATACAGTGACAGACCTGTCCCCACCAGTACTGTACCCCAGTGTTATAAAATGACAGACCTGTCTCCACCAGTGCTGTACCCCAGTGTTATACAGTGACAGACCTGTCCCCACCAGCACTGTACCCCAGTGTCATACATTGACAGACATGTCCCCACCAGGACTGTATCCCAGTGTTAGACATTGACAGACCTGTCCCCACCAGTACTGTGCCCCAGTGTTATACAGTGACAGACCTGTCCCCACCAGTACTGTACCCCAGTGTTATACATTGACAGACCTGTCCCCACCAGTACTGTACCCCAGTGTTATACATTGACAGACCTGTCCCCACCAGTGCTGTACCCCAGTGTTATACAGTGACAGACCTGTCCCCACCAGCACTGTACCCCAGTGTCATACATTGACAGACATGTCCCCACCAGTACTGTATCCCAGTGTTATACATTGACAGACCTGTCCCCACCAGTACTGTGCCCCAGTGTTATACAGTGACAGACCTGTCCCCACCTGTACTGTTCCCCAGTGTTATACAGTGAAAGTCATGTCCCCAGCAATACTGTACCCCAGTGTTATCCAGCAAGAGACATGTATCCACCATTTCTGCACCCCAGTGTTATACAGTGACAGACCCATCCACACCAGTTATGTACCCCAGTGTTATACAGTGACATACCTGTCCCCACCAGTACTGTCCCCCAGTGTTATCTCGTGACAGACCTGTCCCCACCAGTACTGTACCCCAGTGTTATACAGTGACAGACCTGTCCCCACCAGCACTGTTCCCCAGTGTTATACAGTGACAGACCTGTCCCCATCAGTACAGTTCCCCAGTGTTATACATTGATAGACCTGTCCCCACCAGTACTGTACCCCAGTGTTATACGTTGACAGACCTGTCCGCGCCAGTACTGTACCCCGATGTTATACAGAGACAGACCTGTCCCCACCAGTGCTGTTCGCCAGTGTTATACAGTGACAGACCTGTCCCCACCAGTACTGTTAGCCAGTGTTATACAGTGACAGACCTGTCCCCGCCTGTACTGTACCCCAGTGTTATACATTGATAGACCAGTCCCAACCAGCACTGTACCCCAGTGTTAGACAGTGACAGACATGTCTCCACCAGTACTGTACCCCAGTGTTATACATTGACAGACCTGTCACCACCAGTACTGTATCCCAGTGTTATACATTGACAGACCTGTCCCCACCAGAACTGTAACCGTGTTATACATTGACAGACCCGTCCCCACCAGTACTGTACCCCAGTGTTATACATTGACAGACCCGTCCCCACCAGCACTGTACACCAGTGTTATACATTGACAGACCTGTCCCCACCAGTACTGTACCCCAGTGTTTTATAGTGACAGACCTGTCCCCACCAGTACTGTACCCCAGTGTCATACAGAGACAGACCTGACCCACCAGTACTGTACCCCAGTGTTATACAGTGAAAGTCATGTCCCCAGCAATACTGCACCCCATTGTTATACAGTGACAGACCTGTCCCCACCAGTACTGTACCCCAGTGTTATACAGAGACAGACATGTCCGCACCAGTACTGTATTCCAGTGTTATACAGTAAGAGACATGTATCCACCTGTGCTGTACCCCAGTGTTATACATTGACAGGCCTATCACCACCAGTACTGTACCCTAGTGATATACAGTGACAGACCTGTCCCCACCAGTACTGTACCCCAGTGTTATAAAGGGACAGACCTGTCTCCACCAGTGCTGTACCCCAGTGTTATACAGTGACAGACCTGTCCCCACCAGCACTGTACCCCAGTGTCATACATTGACAGACATGTCCCCACCAGGACTGTATCCCAGTGTTAGACATTGACAGACCTGTCCCCACCAGTACTGTGCCCCAGTGTTATACAGTGACAGACCTGTCCCCACCAGTACTGTACCCCAGTGTTATACATTGACAGACCTGTCCCCACCAGTACTGTACCCCAGTGTTATACATTGACAGACCTGTCCCCACCAGTGCTGTACCCCAGTGTTATACAGTGACAGACCTGTCCCCACCAGCACTGTACCCCAGTGTCATACATTGACAGACATGTCCCCACCAGTACTGTATCCCAGTGTTATACATTGACAGACCTGTCCCCACCAGTACTGTGCCCCAGTGTTATACAGTGACAGTCCTGTCCCCACCAGTACTGTATCCCAGTGTTACACATTGACAGACCTGTCCCCACCAGTACTGTACCCCAGTATTATAAAGTGACAGACCTGTCCCCACCTGTACTGTACCCCAGTGTCATACAGTGAGAGACCTGTCCCCACCAGCACTGCACCCCAGTGTTATACAGTGACAGACCTGTCCCCACCTGTACTGTACCCCAGTGTTATACAGTGACAGACCTGTCCCAACCAGTACTGTTCCCCAGTGTTATACACTGACAGACCTGTCACTACCTGTACTGTACCCCAGTGTTATTCAGTGACAGACCTGTCCCCACCAATACTGAACTCCAGTGTTATACAGTGAGTAACATTTATCCACCAGTACTGTCCCCGGTTATACATTGACAGACCTGTCCCCACCAGTTCTGTACCTGAGTGTTATACATTGGCAGACCTGTCCTCACCAGTACTTTACCCCCGTGTTATACATTGATACACCTGTCCCCACCAATACTGAACCCCAGTGTTTTACAGTGAGAGACATGTATCCACCAGTACTTACCCGAATTCTTATACATTGACAGACCTGTCCCCACCAGTACTGTACCCCAGTGTTATACAGTGACAGACCCGTCCCCACCAGTACTGTACCCCAGTGTTATACAGTGACAGACCCATCCCCACCTGTACTGTACCCCAGTGTTATACAGTGACAGACCCATCCCCACCTGTACTGTACCCCAGTGTTATGCAGTGACAGACCAGTCGCCACCAGTACTGTACCCCAGTGTTATACAGTGAAAGTCATGTCCCCAGCAATACTGTACCCCAGTGTTATCCAGTACGAGACATGTATCCACCAGTGCTGTACCCCAGTGTTATACAGTGACAGACCTGTCCCCACACGCACTGAACCCCAGTGTTATACAGTGACAGACCCGTCCCCACCAGTACTGTACTCCAGTGTTATACAGTGTCACACCTGTCCCCACCTGTACTGTACCCCAGTGTTATACGTTGACAGACCTGTCCCCACCAGTACTGTACCCCAAAGTTATACATTGATAGACCAGTCTCCACCAGCACTGTACCCCAGTGTTATACATTGACAGACCTGTCACCACCAGTACTGTACCCCAGTATTATACAGTGACAGACCTGTCCCCACCTGTACTGTACCCCAGTGTTATACATTGACAGACCCGTCCCCACCAGTACTGTACCCCAATGTTTTATAGTGACAGGCCTGTCCCCACCAGTACTGTACCCCAGTGTTATACAGTGACAGACCTGTCCCCACCAGTACTGTACCCCAGTGTTATCCAGCAAGAGACATGTATCCACCAGTTCTTCACTCCAGTGTTGTACAGTGACAGACCCATCCACACCAGATATGTACCCGTGTTATACACTGACAGACCTGTCCCCACCAGTACTGTACCCCAGTGTTATACAGTGACAGACCTGTCACCAACAGTACTGTACCCTAGTGTTATACAGAGACAGACCCGTCCCCATCAGTTCTGTACCCCAGTGTTATACAGTGAAAGTCATGTCTCCAGCAATACTGTACCCCAATGTTATCCAATAAGAGACATGTATCCACCAGTGCTGTACCCCAGTGTTATACATTGATAGACTTATACTTACCAGTACTGTACCCCAGTGTTATACAGTGACAGACCTGTCCCGACCAGTACTGAATCCCAGTGTTATACATTGACAGACCTGTCCCCACCAGTACTGTACCCCAGTGTTATACAGTGACAGACCTGTCCCCACCAGTACTGTACCCCAGTCTTATACATTGACAGACCTGTCCACACCAGTACTGTACTCCAGTGTTATACATTGACAGACCTGACCTCACCAGTACTGTACCCGTGTTATACATTAACAGGCCTGACCCCACCAGTTCTGTACCCCCGTGTTATACATGGACAGAACCGTCCCCACCAGTACTGTAACCCTGTGTTATACAGTGAAAGTCATGTCCCCAGCAATACTGTACCCCTGTGTTATCCAGCAAGAGACATGTATCCACCAGTTCTTCACCCCAGTGTTATACAGTGACAGATCAACCCCACTCGTACTGTTCCCCAGTGTTATAAAGGGACAGTCGTGTCCCCACCAGTGCTGTACCCCAGTGTTATACAGTGACAGACCTGTCCCCACCAGTATTGTACCCCAGTGTTATACAGTGACAGACCTGTCCCCACCAGTACTGTACCCCAGTGTTACACAGTGACAGACCTGTCACAACCAGTACGGTACCCCAGTGTTATACAGTGACAGACCGTCCCCACCAGTACTGCACCCCAGTGTCATACATTGACAGACCTGTCCCCACCAGTGCTGTACCCCAGTGTTATACAGTGACAGACCTATCCCCAGCAGTACTGTACACCAGTGTTGTACGTTGACAAACCTGTCCCCACCAGTACTGTACCCCAGTGTTATACATTGACAGACCTGTCCCCACCAGTACTGTACCCCAGTGTTATACAGAGACAGACATGTCCGCACCAGTACTGTACCCCAGTGTTATACATTGACAAACCTGTCACCACCAGTACTGTATCCCAGTGTTATACAGTGACAGACCTGTCCCCACCAGTACTGTATCCCAGTGTTGTACAGTGACAGACCTGTCACCACCAGTAATGTTCCCCAGTGTTATACAGTTACAGACATGTCCCCACCAGTACTGTATCCCAGTGTTGTACAGTGACATACCTGTCCCCACCAGTACTGTACCCCAGTGTTATACATTGACAGACCTGTCGCCACCTGTACTGTACCCCAGTGTTATACAGTGACAGACCCGTCCCCACCAGTACTGTACCCCAGTGTTTTATAGTGACAGACCTGTCCCCACCAGCACTGTCCCCCAGTGTTATACAGTGACAGACCTGTCCCCACCAGTACTGTACCCCAGTGTTATACATTGATAGACCTGTCCCCACCAGTACTGTACCCCAGTGTTATACAGTGAAAGTCATGTCCCCAGCAATACTGTACCCCAGTGTTATCCAGCAAGAGACATGTATCCACCATTTCTGCACCCCAGTGTTATACAGTGACAGATCCACCCCACTCGTACTGTACCCCAGGGTCATACAGTGACAGACCCATCCACACCAGTTATGTACCCCAGTGTTATACAGTGACATACCTGTTCCCACCAGTACTGTCCCCCAGTGTTATCTCGTGACAGACCTGTCCCCACCAGCACTGTTCCCCAGTGTTATACAGTGACAGACCTGTCCCCACCAGTACTGTACCCCAGTGTTATACAGTGACAGACCTGTCCCCACCAGTACAGTTCCTCAGTGTTATACATTGATAGACCTGTCCCCCCAAGCACTGTACCCCAGTGTTATACGTTGACAGACCTGTCCGCGCCAGTACTGTACCCCGATGTTATACAGAGACAGACCTGTCCCCACCAGTACTGTACCCCAGTGTTATACAGTGACAGACCTGTCCCCACCAGTACTGTTCGCCAGTGTTATACAGTGACAGACCTGTCCCCACCTGTACTGTACCCCAGTGTTATTCTTTGATAGACCAGTCCCAACCAGCACTGTACCCCAGTGTTATACATTGACAGACATGTCTCCGCCAGTACTATACCCCAGTGTTATACATTGACAGACCTGTCACCACCAGTACTGTATCCCAGTGTTATACAGTGGAAGTCATGTCCCCAGCAGAACTGTACCCGTGTTATACATTGACAGACCCGTCCCCACCAGTACTGTACCCCAGTGTTTTACAGTGACAGACCTGTCACCACCAGTACTGTATCGCAGTGTTATACATTGACAGACCTGTCCCCACCAGAACTGTACCCGTGTTATACATTGACAGACCCGTCCCCACCAGTACTTTACCCCAGTGTTATACATTGTCAGACCCGTCCCCACCAGTACTGTACCCCAGTGTTATACATTGACAGACCTGTCCCCACCAGTACTGTACCCCAGTGTCATACAGAGACAGACCTGTCCCCACCAGTACTGTACCCCAGTGTTATACAGTGAAAGTCATGTCCCCAGCAATACTGCACCCCAGTGTTATACAGTGACAGACCTGTCCCCACCAGTACCGTTCCCCAGTGTTTACAGAGACAGACCCGTCCCCACCAGTACTGTACCCCAGTGTTATACAGTAAGAGATATGTATCCACCAGTGCTGTATCCCAGTGTTATACATTGACAGACCTGTCAGAACCAGTACTGTACCCTAGTGATATACAGTGACAGACCTGTCCCCACCAGTACTGTACCCCAGTGTTATACAGTGACAGACCTGTCCCCACCAGTGCTGTACCCCAGTGTTATACAGTGACAGACCTGTCCCCACTAGCACTGTACCCCAGTGTCATACATTGACAGACATGTCCCCACCAGTACTGTATCCCAGTGTTATACATTGACAGACCTGTCCCCACCAGTACTGTGCCCCAGTGTTATACAGCGACAGACCTGTCCCCACCAGTACTGTACCCCAGTGTTATACATTGACAGACCTGTCCCCACCAGCACTGCACCCCAGTGTTATACAGTGACAGACCTGTCCCCACCAGTACTGTTCCCCAGTGTTATACAGTGACAGATCTGTCCCCAGCAGTACTGTACCCCAGTGTTATACAGTGACAGACCTGTCACTACCTGTACTGTACCCCAGTGTTATTCAGTGACAGACCTGTCCCCACCAATACTGAACCCCAGTGTTATACAGCGAGAGACTTTTATCCACCAGTACTGTCCCCGGTTATACATTGACAGACCTGTCCCCACCAGTACTGTACCCGAGTGTTATACATTGACAGACCTGTCCTCACCAGTACTGTCCCCGGTTATACATTGACAGACCTGTCCCCACCAATACTGAACCCCAGTGTTTTACAGTGAGAGACATGTATCCACCAGTACTGAACCCCAGTGTTATACAGTGACAGACCTGTCCCCACCAGTACTGTACCCCAGTGTTATACAGTGACAGACCTGTCCCCACCAGTACTGTACCCCAGTGTTATACAGTGACAGACCTGTCC
Organism: Cetorhinus maximus; assembly: GCF_964194155.1. Taxonomy (NCBI): domain Eukaryota; kingdom Metazoa; phylum Chordata; class Chondrichthyes; order Lamniformes; family Cetorhinidae; genus Cetorhinus; species Cetorhinus maximus. The sequence continues at coordinate 177,231,625 of NC_135882.1, read as the reverse complement.
CCACCAGTATTGTACCCCAGTGTTATACAGTGACAGACCTGTCCCCACCAGTACTGTACCCCTGTGTCATATAGTGACAGACCCATCCCCACCTGTACTGTACCCCAGTGTTATACAGTGACAGACCCGTCCCCACCTGTACTGTACCCCAGTGATATACAGTGACAGACCCGTCCCCACCAGTACTGTACCCCAGTGTTATACAGTGACAGACCTGTCCCCACCAGTACTGTACCCCAGTGTTATACAGTGACAGACCCGTCCCCACCTGTACTGTACCCCAGTGTTATACAATGACAGACCTGTCCCCACCAGTACTGTACCCCAGTGTTATACATTGACAGACCCGTCCCCACCAGTACTGTACCCCAGTGTTATACAGTGACAGACCTGTCCCCACCAGTACTGTACCCCAGTGTTATACAGAGACAGACCTGTCCCCACCAGTACTGTAACCCAGTGTTATACAGTGACAGACCCATCCCCACCTGTACTGTTACCCAGGGTTATACAGTGACAGACCTGTCCCCACACGCACTGAACCCCAGTGTTATACAGTGACAGACCTGTCCCCACCTGTACTGTACCCCAGTGTTATACGTTGACAGACCTGTCCCCACCAGTACTGTACCCCAAAGTTATACATTGATAGACCAGTCTCCACCAGCACTGTACCCCAGTGTTATACATTGACAGACCTGTCACCACCAGTACTGTACCCCAGTGTTATACACTGACAGACCCATCCACACCAGTTATGTACCCGTGTTATACATTGACAGACCTGTCCCCACCAGTACTGTACCACAGTGTTATACAGTGACAGACCTGTCCCCACCAGTACTGTACCACAATGTTATACATTGATAGACCAGTAACCACCAGCACTGTACCCCAGTGTTATACACTGACAGACCTGTCCCCACCAGTACTGTACCCCAGTGTTATACTTTGACAGACCTGTCACCACCAGTACTGTATCCCAGTGTTATACATTGACAGACCTGTCCCCACCAGTACTGTGCCCCAGTGTTATACAGTGACAGATATGTCCCCACCACTACTGTATCCCAGTGTTACACATTGACAGACCTGTCCCCACCAGTACTGTACCCCAGTATTATAAAGTGACTGACCTGTCCCCACCTGTACTGTACCCCAGTGTCATACAGTGTGAGACCTGTCCCCACCAGCACTGCACCCCAGTGTTATACAGTGACAGACCTGTCCCCACCTGTACTGTACCCCAGTGTTATACAGTGACAGACCCGTCCCCACCAGTTCTGTTCCCCAGTGTTATACAGTGACAGATCTGTCCCCACCAGTACTGTACCCCAGTGTTATACAGTGACAGACCTGTCACTACCTGTACTCTACCCCAGTGTTATTCAGTGACAGACCTGTCCCCACCAATACTGAAACCCAGTGTTATACAGCGAGAGACTTTTATCCACCAGTACTGTCCCCGGTTATACATTGACAGACCTGTCCCCACCAGTACTGTACCCGAGTGTTATACATTGACAGACCTGTCCTCACCAGTACTGTCCCCGGTTATACATTGACAGACCTGTCCCCACCAGTACTGTACCCCCGTGTTATACATTAACAGACCTGTCCCCACCAGTACTGTACCCCCGTGTTATACATTGACACACCTGTCCCCACCAATACTGAACCCCAGTGTTTTACAGTGAGAGACATGTATCCACCAGTACTGAACCCCAGTGTTATACAGAGACAGACCTGTCCCCACCAGTACTGTACCCCAGTGTTATACAGTGACAGACCTGTCCCCACCAGTACTGTACCCCAGTGTTATACAGTGACAGACCTGTCCCCACCAGTATTGTACCCCAGTGTTATACAGTGACAGACCTGTCCCCACCAGTACTGTACCCCTGTGTTATATAGTGACAGACCCATCCCCACCTGTACTGTACCCCAGTGTTATACAGTGACAGACCCGTCCCCACCTGTACTGTACCCCAGTGATATACAGTGACAGACCCCTCCCCACCAGTACTGTACCCCAGTGTTATACAGTGACAGATCTGTCCCCACCAGTACTGTACCCCAGTGTTATACAGTGACAGATCTGTCCCCACCAGTACTGTACCCCAGTGTTATACAGTGACAGACCCCTCCCCACCAGTACTGTACCCCAGTGTTATACATTGACAGACCCGTCCCCACCAGTACTGTACCCCAGTGTTATACAGTGACAGACCTGTCCCCACCAGTACTGTACCCCAGTGTTATACAGAGACAGACCTGTCCCCACCAGTACTGTAACCCAGTGTTATACAGTGACAGAGCCATCCCCACCTGTACTGTTACCCAGGGTTATACAGTGACAGACCTGTCCCCACACGCACTGAACCCCAGTGTTATACAGTGACAGACCCGTCCCCACCAGTACTGTACCCCAGTGTTATACAGTGACAGACCTGTCCCCACCTGTACTGTACCCCAGTGTTATACGTTGACAGACCTGTCCCCAGCAGTACTGTACCCCAAAGTTATACATTGATAGACCAGTCTCCACCAGTACTGTACCCCAGTGTTATACAGTGACAGACCTGTCCCCACCAGTACTGTACCCCAGTGTTATACATTGACAGACCTGTCACCACCAGTACTGTACCCCAGTGTTATACACTGACAGACCCATCCACACCAGTTATGTACCCGTGTTATACATTGACAGACCTGTCCCCACCAGTACTGTACCACAATGTTATACAGTGACAGACCTGTCCCCACCAGTACTGTACCCCAGTGTTACACAGTGACAGACCTGTCCCCACCAGTACTGTACCACAATGTTATACATTGATAGACCAGTAACCACCAGCACTGTACCCCAGTGTTATACACTGACAGACCTGTCCCCACCAGTACTGTACCCCAGTGTTATACTTTGACAGACCTGTCACCACCAGTACTGTACCACAGTGTTATACATTGACAGACCTGTCCCCACCAGTGCTGTACCCGTGTTATACAGTGACAGACCTGTCCCCACCAGCACTGTACCCCAGTGTCATACATTGACAGACATGTCCCCACCAGTACTGTATCCCAGTGTTATACATTGACAGACCTGTCCCCACCAGTACTGTGCCCCAGTGTTATACAGTGACAGATATGTCCCCACCACTACTGTATCCCAGTGTTACACATTGACAGACCTGTCCCCACCAGTACTGTACCCCAGTATTATAAAGTGACAGACCTGTCCCCACCTGTACTGTACCCCAGTGTCATACAGTGAGAGACCTGTCCCCACCAGCACTGCACCCCAGTGTTATACAGTGACAGACCTGTCCCCACCTGTACTGTACCCCAGTGTTATACAGTGACAGACCTGTCCCCACCAGTTCTGTTCCCCAGTGTTATACAGTGACAGATCTGTCCCCACCAGTACTGTTCCCCAGTGTTATACAGTGACAGACCTGTAACTACCTGTTCTGTACCTCAGTGTTATTCAGTGACAGACCTGTCCCCACCAATACTGAACCCCAGTGTTATACAGCGAGAGACTTTTATCCACCAGTACTGTCCCCGGTTATACATTGACAGACCTGTCCCCACCAGTACTGTACCCCAGTGTTATACATTGACAGACCTGTCCTCACCAGTACTGTCCCCGGTTATACATTGACAGACCTGTCCCCACCAGTACTGTACCCCCGTGTTATACATTGACACACCTGTCCCCACCAATACTGAACCCCAGTGTTTTACAGTGAGAGACATGTATCCACCAGTACTGAACCCCAGTGTTATACAGTGACAGACCTGTCCCCACCAGTACTGTACCCCAGTGTTATACAGTGACAGACCTGTCCCCACCAGTACTGTACCCCAGTGTTATACAGTGACAGACCTGTCCCCACCAGTATTGTACCCCAGTGTTATACAGTGACAGACCTGTCCCCACCAGTACTGTACCCCAGTGTTATATAGTGACAGACCCATCCCCACCAGTACTGTACCCCAGTGTTATACAGTGACAGACCCGTCCCCACCTGTACTGTACCCCAGTGTTATACAGTGACAGACCCCTCCCCACCAGTACTGTACCCCAGTGTTATACATTGACAGACCTGTCCCCACCAGTACTGTACCCCAGTGTTATACAGTGACAGACCTGTCCCCACCAGTACTGTACCCCAGTGTTATACAGAGACAGACCTGTCCCCACCAGTATTGTACCCCAGTGTTATACAGTGACAGACCTGTCCCCACCAGTGCTGTACCCCAGTGTTATACATTGACAGACCTGTCCCCACCAGTACTGTACCCCAGTGTTATCCACTGACAGACCCATCCACACCAGTTATGTACCCGTGTTATACATAGACAGAACTGTCCCCACCAGCACTGTACCCCAGTGTTATACAGTGACAGACCTGTCCCCACCAGTACTGTACCCCAGTGTTATACTTTGACAGACCTGTCACCACCAGTACTGTACCCCAGTTTTTTATAGTGACAGACCTGTCCCCACCAGTACTGTACCCCAGTGTTATACAGTGACAGACCTGTCCCCACCTGTACTCTTCCCCAGTGTTATACAGTGAAAGTCATGTCCCCAGCAATACTGTACCACAGTGTTATCCAGCAAGAGACATGTATCCACCAGTTCTGCACCCCAGTGACAGATCCACCCCACTCGTACTGTACCCCAGGGTGATACAGTGACAGACCCATCCACACCAGTTATGTATCCCAGTGTTATACATTGACAGACCCGTCCCCACCAGTACTGTACCCCAGTGTTTTATATTGACAGACCTGTCCCCACCAGTACCGTTCCCCAGTGTTTTCAGAGACAGCCCTGTCCCCACCAGTACTGTACCCCAGTGTTATCCAGTAAGAGACATGTATCCACCAGTACTGTACCGCAGTGTTATACAGTGACAGACCTGTCCCCACCAGTACTGTACCCCAGTGTTATACAGTGACAGACCTGTCCCCACCAGTGCTGTACCCCAGTGTTATACAGTGACAGACCTGTCCCCACCAGCACTGTACTCCAGTGTCATACATTGACAGACATGTCCCCACCAGTACTGTACCCCAGCGTTATACATTGACAGACCTGTCCCCACCAGTACTGTACCCCAGTGTTATACAGTGACAGACCTGTCCCCACCAGTGCTGTACCCCAGTGTTATACAGTGACAGACCTGTCCCCACCAGCACTGTACCCCAGCGTCATACATTGACAGACATGTCCCCACCAGTACTGTACCCCAGTGTTATACATTGACAGACCTGTCCCCACCAGCACTGTACCCCAGACTTATACATTGACAGACCTGTCCACACCAGTACTGTACCCGAGTGTTATACATTGACAGACCTGTCCTCACCAGTATTGTCCCCGGTTATACATTGACAGACCTGTCCCCACCAGTACTGTACCCCAGTGTTATACATTGACAGACCTGTCCTCACCAGTACTGTCCCTGGTTATACATTGACAGACCTGTCCCCACCAGTACTGTACCCAAATTCTTATACATTGACAGACCTGTCCACACCAGTACTGTACCCGTGTTATACATTGACAGACCTGTCACCACCAGTACTGAACCCCAGTGTTATACAGAGACAGACATGTCCCCACCTGTACTGTACCCCAGTGTTATACAGTGACAGACCTGTCCCCACCAGTGCTGTACCCCAGTGTTATACAGTGACAGACCTGTCCCCACCAGTACTGTACCCCAGTGTTATACAGTAAGAGACATGTAGTCACCAGTGCTGCACCCCAGTGTTATACATTGACAGACCTGTCACAACCAGTAATGTACCCTAGTGATATACAGTGACAGACCTGTCCCCACCAGTTCTGTACCCCAGTGTTATACACTGAAAGTCATGTCTCCAGCAATACTGTACCCCAATGTTATCCAGTAAGAGACATGTATCCACCAGTGCTGTACCCCAGTGTTATACATTGATAGACTTATACTTACCAGTACTGTACCCCAGTGTTATACAGTGACAGACCTGTCCCCACCAGTACTGTACCCCAGTCTTATACATTGACAGACCTGTCCACACCAGTACTGTACTCCAGTGTTATACATTGACAGACCTGACCTCACCAGTACTGTACCCGTGTTATACATTAACAGACCTGACCCCACCAGTTCTGTACCCCCGTGTTATACATGGACAGACCCGTCCCCACCAGTACTGTACCCCTGTGTTATACAGTGAAAGTCATGTCCCCAGCAATACTGTATCCCTGTGTTATCCAGCAAGAGACATGTATCCACCAGTTCTTCACCCCAGTGTTATACAGTGACAGATCAACCCCACTCGTACTGTTCCCCAGTGTTATAAAGTGACAGACCTGTCCCCACCAGTACTGTACCCCTGTGTTATACAGTGACAGACCTGTCCCCACCAGTACTGTACCCCAGTGTTATACAGTGACAGACCTGTCCCCACCAGTACTGTACCCCAGTGTTACACAGTGACAGACCTGTCACAACCAGTACGGTACCCCAGTGTTATACAGTGACAGACCGGTCCCCACCAGTACTGCACCCCAGTGTTATACATTGACAGACCTGTCCCCACCAGTGCTGTACCCCAGTGTTATACAGTGAGAGACCTGTCCCCACCAGTACTGTACACCAGTGTTGTACGTTGACAAACCTTTCCCCACCAGTACTGTACCCCAGTGTTATACAGTGACAGACCTGTCCCCACCAGTACTGTACCCCAGTGTTATACAGAGACAGACATGTCCGCACCAGTACTGTACCGCAGTGTTATACATTGACAAACCTGTCCCCACCAGTACTGTATCCCAGTGTTGTACAGTGACAGACCTGTCACCACCAGTAATGTTCCCCAGTGTTATACAGTGACAGACATGTCCCCACCAGTACTGTATCCCAGTGTTGTACAGTGACATACCTGTCCCCACCAGTACTGTACCCCAGTGTTATACACAGACAGACCTGTCCCCACCAGTACTGTACCCCAGTGTTATACAGTGACAGACCCGTCCCCACCAGTACTGTACCCCAGTGTTTTATAGTGACAGACCTGTCCCCACCAGTACTGTCCCCCAGTGTTATACAGTGACAGACCTGTCCGCACCAGTACTGTACCCCAGTGTTATACATTGATAGACCTGTCCCCACCTGTACTGTACCCTAGTGTTATACAGTGAAAGTCATGTCCCCAGCAATACTGTACCCCAGTGTTATCCAGCAAGAGACATGTATCCACCATTTCTGCACCCCAGTGTTATACAGTGACAGATCCACCCCACTCGCACTGTACCCCAGGGTCATACAGTGACAGACCCATCCACACCAGTTATGTACCCCAGTGTTATACAGTGACATACCTGTTCCCACCAGTACTGTCCCCCAGTGTTATCTCGTGACAGACCTGTCCCCACCAGCACTGTTCCCCAGTGTTATACAGTGACAGACCTGTCCCCACCAGTACTGTACCCCAGTGTTATACAGTGACAGTCCTGTCCCCACCAGTACAGTTCCCCAGTGTTATACATTGATTGACCTGTCCCCCCAAGCACTGTACCCCAGTGTTATACGTTGACAGACCTGTCCGCGCCAGTACTGTACCCCGATGTTATACAGAGACAGACCTGTCCCCACCAGTACTGTACCCCAGTGTTATACAGTGACAGACCTGTCCCCACCAGTACTGTTCGCCAGTGTTATACAGTGACAGACCTGTCCCCACCTGTACTGTACCCCAGTGTTATTCATTGATAGACCAGTCCCAACCAGCACTGTACCCCAGTGTTATACATTGACAGACATGTCACCACCAGTACTGTATCCCACTGTTATACAGTGGCAGACCTGTCCCCACCAGTACTGTCCCCCAGTGTTATACAGTGGCAGACCTGTCCCCACCAGTACTGTCCCCCAGTGTTATACAGTGGCAGACCTGTCCCCACCAGTACTGTACCCCAGTGTTATACAGTGGCAGACCTGTCCCCACCAGTACTGTCCCCCAGTGTTATACATTGACAGACCTGTCCGCGCCAGAACTGTACCCGTGTTATACATTGACAGACCCGTCCCCACCAGTACTGTACCCCAGTGTTATACATTGACAGACCCGTCCCCACCAGTACTGTACACCAGTGTTATACATTGACAGACCTGTCCCCACCAGTACTGTACCCCAGTGTTTTATAGTGACAGAGATGTCCCCACCAGTACTGTACCCCAGTGTCATACAGAGACAGACCTGTCCCCACCAGTACTGTACCCCAGTGTTATACAGTGAAAGTCATGTCCCCAGCAATACTCTACCCCAGTGTTATTCAGTGACAGACCTGTCCCCACCAGTACCGTTCCCCAGTGTTTACAGAGACAGACCCGTCCCCACCAGTACTGTACCCCAGTATTATACAGTAAGAGACATGTATCCACCAGTGCTGTACCCCAGTGTTATACATTGACAGACCTGTCACAACCAGTACTGTACCCTAGTGATATACAGTGACAGACCTGTCCCCACCAGTTCTGTACCCCAGTGTTATACAGTGAAAGTCATGTCTCCAGCAATACTGTACCCCAATGTTATCCAGTAAGAGACATGTATCCACCAGTGCTGTACCCCAGTGTTGTACATTGATAGACTTATACTTACCAGTACTGTACCCCAGTGTTATACAGTGACAGACCTGTCCCGACCAGTACTGTATCCCAGTGTTATACATTGACAGACCTGTCCCCACCAGTACTGTACCCCAGTGTTATACAGTGACAGACCTGTCCCCACCAGTACTGTACCCCAGTCTTATACATTGACAGACCTGTCCACACCAGTACTGTACTCCAGTGTTATACAATGACAGACCTGACCTCACCAGTACTGTACCCGTGTTATACATTAACAGACCTGACCTCACCAGTTCTGTACCCCCGTGTTATACATGGACAGACCCGTCCCCACCAGTACTGTACACCTGTGTTATACAGTGAAAGTCATGTCCCCAGCAATACTGTACCCCAGTGTTATACAGAGACAGACCTGTCCCCACCAGTACTGTAACCCAGTGTTATACAGTGACAGACCTGTCCCCACCAGTACTGTACCCCAGTGTTATACAGAGACAGACCTGTCCCCACCAGTACTGTACCCCAGTGTTATACAGTGACAGACCCATCCCCACCTGTACTGTTCCCCAGTGTTATACAGTGACAGACCTGTCCCCACACGCACTGAACCCCAGTGTTATACAGTGACAGACCCGTCCCCACCAGTACTGTACCCCAGTGTTATACAGTGACAGACCTGTCCCCACCTGTACTGTACCCCAGTGTTATACAGTGACAGACCTGTCCCCACCAGTACTGTACACCAAAGTTATACATTGATAGACCAGTCTCCACCAGCACTGTACCCCAGTGTTATACAGTGACAGACCTGTCCCCACCAGTACTGTACCCCAGTGTTATACATTGACAGACCTGTCCCCACCAGTACTGTACCCCAGTGTTGTACGTTGACAGACCTGTCCCCACCAGTACTGTACCCCAAAGTTATACATTGATAGACCAGTCTCCACCAGCACTGTACCCCAGTGTTATACAGTGACAGACCTGTCCCCACCAGTACTGTACCCCAGTGTTATACATTGACAGACCTGTCCCCACCAGTACTGTACCCCAGTGTTGTACGTTGACAGACCTGTCCCCACCAGTACTGTACCCCAAAGTTATACATTGATAGACCAGTCTCCACCAGCACTGTACCCCAGTGTTATACATTGACAGACCTGTCCCCACCAGTACTGTACCCCAGAGTTATACATTGACAGACCTGTCACCACCAGTACTGTACCCCAGTGTTATACAGTGACAGACCCATCCACACCAGTTATGTACCCGTGTTATTCATTGACAGACCTGTCCCCACCAGTACTGTACCCCAGTGTTATACAGTGACAGACCTTTCCCCACCTGTACTGTTCCCCAGTGTTATACAGTGAAAGTCATGTCCCCAGCAATACTGTACCCCTGTGTTATCCAGCAAGAGACATGTATCCACCAGTTCTGCACCCCAGTGTTATACAGTGACAGATCCACTCCACTCGTACTGTACCCCAGGGTCATACAGTGACGGACCCATCCACACCAGTTATGTACCCCAGTGTTATACATTGACAGACCCGTCCCCACCAGTACTGTACCCCAGTGTTTTATAGTGACAGACCTGTCCCCACCAGTACCGTTCCCCAATGTTTTCAGAGACAGCCCCGTCCCCACCAGTACTGTACCCCAGTGTTATCCAGTAAGAGACATGTATCCACCAGTACTATACCGCAGTGTTATACAGTGACAGACCTGTCCCCACCAGTACTGTACCCCAGTGTTATACATTGACAGACCTGTCACCACCAGTACTGTACCCCAGTGTTATACAGTGACAGACCTGTCCTCACCAGTACTGTCCCCCAGTGTTATACAGTGACAGACCTGTCCCCACCAGTACTGTACACCAGTGTTTTATAGTGACAGACCTGTCCCCACCAGTACTGTACCTGTGTTATATATTGACAGACCCGTCCCCCCCATTACTGTACACCAGTGTTTTATACTGACAGACCTGTCCCCACCAGTACTGTACCCCAGTGTTTTACAGTGACAGACCTGTCCCCACCTGCACTGTACCCGTGTTACACATTAACAGACCTGTCACCTCCAGCACTGTACCCCCGTGTTATCCAGTAAGTGGCATGTATCCACCAGTGCTTTACCCCTGTCTTATACAGTGACAGACCAGTCCCGACCAGTGCTGTCCCCCAGTGTTATACAGTTACAGACCTGTCTCCACCTGTACTGTTCCCCAGTGTTATACATTGATAGACCTGATCCCACCAGTACTGTACCCCAGTGTTATACGTTGACAGCCCTGTCCCCACCAGTTCTGTACCCCAGTGTTATACAGTGACAGACCTGTCCCCACCAGTACTGTACCCCAGTGTTATACAATGACAGACATGTCCCCACCAGTACTGTACCCCAGTGTTATACAGTGACAGACATGTCCCCTCCTGTACTGTTCCCCAGTGTTATACATTGATAGACCAGTTCCCACCAGCACTGCACCCCAGTGTTATACAGTGACAGACCTGTCCCCACCAGTACTGTACCCCAGTGTTATACAGTGACAGACCTGTCCCCACCAGTACTGTACCACAATGTTATACATTGATAGACCAGTAACCACCAGCACTGTACCCCAGTGTTATACATTGACAGACCTGTCCCCACCAGTACTGTACCCCAGTGTTATACTTTGACAGACCTGTCACCACCAGTACTGTACCCCAGTATTTTATAGTGACAGACCTGTCCCCACCAGTACTGTACCACAATGTTATACATTGATAGACCAGTAACCACCAGCACTGTACCCCAGTGTTATACAGTGACAGACCTGTCCCCTCCAGTACTGTACCCCAGTGTTATACAGTGACAGACCTGTCCCCACCTGTACTGTTCCCCAGTGTTATACAGTGAAAGTCATGTCCCCAGCAATACTGTACCCCAGTGTTATCCAGCAAGAGACATGTATTCACCAGTTCTGCACCCCAGTGTAATACAGTGACAGATCAACTCCACTCGTACTGTACCCCAGGGTCATACAGTGACGGACCCATCCACACCAGTTATGTACCCCAGTGTTATACATTGACAGACCCGTCCCCACCAGTACTGTACCCCAGTGTTTTATAGTGACAGACCTGTCCCCACCAGTACCGTTCCCCAATGTTTTCAGAGACAGTCCCGTCCCCACCAGTACTGTACCCCAGTGTTAGCCAGTAAGAGACATGTATCCACCAGTACTATACCGCAGTGTTATACAGTGACAGACCTGTCCCCACCAGTACTGTACCCCAGTGTTATACATTGACAGACCTGTCCCCACCAGTGCTGTACCCCAGTGTTATACAGTGACAGACCTGTCCCCACCAGTACTGTACCCCAATGTTATACAGTGACAGACCTGTCCTCACCAGTACTGTACCCCAGTATTATACATTGATAGACTTGACCGCACCAGCACTGTACCCGTGTTATACAGTGAGAGACCGGTCCCCACCAGTACTGTACCCCAGTATTATACATTGATAGACTTGACCGCACCAGCACTGTACCCCAGTGTTATACGTTGACACACCTGTCCCCACCAGTACTGTACCCCAATGTTATACAGAGACACACCTGTCCCCACCAATAATGTTCCCCAGTGTAATACAGTGACAGACCTGTCCCCGCCAGTACTGTACACCGGTGTTATTCAGTGACAGTCCTGTCAACACCAGTACTGTACCCCACTGTTATACATTGACAGACCTGTCCCCACCAGTAGAGTACCCCAGAGTTATACGGTGACTGACCTTCCCCACCAGTACTGTACCCCCGTGTAATACAGTGACAGAACTGTTACCACCAGTGCTGTACACCTATGTTATACATTGATTGACCTGTCCCCACCTGTACTGTACCCGTGTTACACATTGACAGACCTGTCCTCACCAGTACTGTACCCCAGTGTTATACATTGACAGACCTGTCCCCACCAGTACTATACCCCAGTGTTATACATTGATAGTCAAGTCCCCACCAGTTCTGTACCCCAGTGCTATACAGAGACAGACCTGTCCCCCCCAGTACTGTTCCCCAGTGTTATACAGTGACAGACCTGTCCCCACCAGCACTGTACCTCAGTGTTATACATTGACAGACCTGTCACCAGCAGTACTGTACCCCAGTGTTATACAGTGACAGACCTGTCACCACCAGTACTGTACCCCAGTGTTATACAGTGACAGACCTGTCCCCACCAGTACTGTACCCCAGTGTTATACACTGACAGACCTGTCACCACCAGTACTGTACCCCAGTGTTATACAGTGTTAGACCTGTCACCACCAGTACTGTACAGCAGTGTTATACAGTGACGGACCTGTCGCCACCTGTACTGTACCCCAGTGTTATGCAGTGATAGACCTGTCACCACCAGTACTGTACACCAGTGTTATAGTGACAGACCTGGCCCCTCCAGTACTGTACCCCAGTGTTATACAGTGACAGACCTGTCCCCTCCTGTACTGTACCCCAGTGTTATACAGTGACAGACCTGTCCGCACCAGTACTGTACCCCAGTGTTATACATTGACAGAGCTGTCCTCGCCAGTCCTGTATCCCAGTGTTATATAGTGACAGTCCCGTCCCCACCAGTACTGTACCCCTGTGTTATTCAGTGACAGACCCGTCTCCACCAGTACTGTGCCCCTGTGTTATTCAGTGACAAACCTGTCCCCACCAGTACATTTCCCCTGTGTTATGCATTGACAGACCTGTCCCCACCAGTTTTGTACCCCAGTGTTATACAGAGACAGACATGTCCCCACCAGTACTGTCCCCCAGTGTTATACAGAGACAGACCTGTCCCCACCAGTACTGTACCCAGTGTTATCAGTGACAGGCCTGTCCCCACCAGTACTGTACCCCAGTGTTATACAGTGACAGACCTGTCCCCACCAGTACTGTACCCCTGTGTTATATAGTGACAGACCCATCCCCACCTGTACTGTACCACAGTGTTATACATGACAGACCCATCCCCACCTGTACTGTACCCCAGTGTTATACAGTGACAGACCCGTCCCCACCAGTACTGTACCCCAGTGTTATACATTGACAGACCTGTCCCCACCAGTACTGTACCCCACTATTATACATTGACAGACCCGTCCCCACCAGTACTGTACCCCACTATTATACATTGATAGACCAGTCTCCACCAGCACTGTACCCCAGTGTTATACAGAGACAGACCTGTCCCCACCAGTACTGTACCCCAGTGTTATACGTTGACAGACCTGTCCCCACCAGTACTGTACCCCAAAGTTATACATTGATAGACCAGTCTCCACCAGCACTGTACCCCAGTGTTATACATTGACAGACCTGTCCCCACCAGTACTGTACCCCAGTGTTATACAGTGACAGACCTGTCCCCACCAGTACTGTACCCCAGTGTTATACAGTGACAGACCTGTCCCCACCAGTACTGTACCCCAGTGTTATACAGTGACAGACCAATCCACACCAGTTATGTACCCCAGTGTTATCCAGTGAGAGACATGTATCCACCAGTACTGTACCCCAGTGTTATCCAGTAAGAGACATGTATCCACCAGTACTGTACCGCAGTGTTATACAGTGACAGACCTGTCCCCACCAGTACTGTACCCCAGTGTTATACATTGATAGACCTGTCCCCCCAAGCACTGAACCCCAGTTTTATACGTTGACAGACCTGTCCCCACCAGTTCTGTACCCCAGTGTTATACAGTGATAGACCTGTCACCACAAGTACTGTACAGCAGTGTTATACAGTGACAGACCTGTCCCCACCTGTACTGTACCGCAGTGTTATACAGTGAGAGTCCTGTCACCACCAGTACTGTACACCAGTGTTATAGTGACAGACCTGTCCACTCCTATACTGTACCCCAGTGTTATACAGTGACAGACCTGTCCCTACCAGTACTGTATCCCAGTGTTATGCGTTGACAGACCTGTCCCCACCAGCTTTGTACCCCAGTGTTATACAGTGACAGACCTGTCCCCACCAGTACTGTACCCCAGTGTTATACATTGACAGACTTGTCCCCACCAGTACTGTACTCCAGTCTTATATATTGAGAGACCTGTCCCCACCAGTACTGTACCCCAGTCTTATATATTGACAGACCTGTCCCCACCAGTACTGTACCCCAGTGTTATACATTGACAGACCTGTCCTCACCAGTACTGTACCCCAGTGTTATACGGTGACAGACCTGTCCCCACCAGTACTGTACCCCAGTGTTATACATTGACAGACTTGTCCCCACCAGTACTGTACCCCAGTGTTATACATTGACAGACCTGTCCCCACCAGTACTGTACCCCAGTGTTATACAGTGACAGACCTGTCCCCACCAGTACTGTACCCCAGTGTTATCCAGTAAGAGACATGTATCGACAAGTTCTGCACCCCAGTGTTATACAGATCCACCCCACTCGTACTGTACCGCAGTGTTATACAGTGACAGAACTGTACCCACCAGTACTGTACCCCAGTGTTATACAGTGACAGACCTGTCCCCACCAGTACTGTACCCCAGTGTTATACAGTGACAGAACTGTACCCACCAGTACTGTACATCTATGTTATACATTCATAGACCTGTCCCCACCTGTACTGTACCCGTGTTACACATTGACAGACCTGTCCTCAACAGTACTGTACCCCAGTGTTATACAGTGAGAGAACTATACTCACCTGTACTGTACCCCAGCATTATAAAGTGACAGACCTTTCCCCACCAGTACTGTACCCCAGTGTTATACAGTGACAGACCGGCACCACCAGTACTGTACCCCACTGTTATACATTGATAGACATGTCCCCACCAGTACTGTACCCCAGTGTTATACAGTGACAGACCTGTCCCCATCAGTACTGTATCCCAGTGTTATACAGTGACAGACCAGTCTTCACCAGTACAGTTCGCCAGTGTTATACGTTGACAGACCTGTCCCCACCAGTTCTGTACCCCAGTGTTATACAGAGACAGACCTGTCCCCACCAGTACTGTCCCCCAGTGTTATACAGTGACAGACCTGTCCCCACCAGTACTGTACCCCAAAGTTATACATTGATAGACCAGTCTCCACCAGCACTGTACCCCAGTGTTATACATTGACAGAGCTGTCCCCACCAGTACTGTACCCCAGTGTTATACATTGACAGACCTGTCACCACCAGTACTCTACCCCAGTGTTATACAGTGACAGACCCATCCACACCAGTTATGTACCCGTGTTATACAGTGACAGACCTGTCCCCACCAGTACTTTACCACAATGTTATACATTGATAGACCAGTAACCACCAGGACTGTACCCCAGTGTTATACACTGACAGACCTGTCCCCACCAGTACTGTACCCCAGTGTTATACATTGACAGACCTGTCACCACCAGTACTGTACCCCAGTATTTTATAGTGACAGACCTGTCCCCACCAGTACTGTACCCCAGTGTTATACAGTGACAGACCTGTCCCCACCTGTACTGTTCCCCAGTGTTATACAGTGAAAGTCATGTCCCCAGCAATACTGTACCCCAGTGTTATCCAGCAAGAGACATGTATCCACCAGTTCTGCACCCCAGTGTTATACAGTGACAGATCCACCCCACTCGTACTGTACCCCAGGGTCATACAGTGACAGACCCATCCACACCAGTTATGTATCCCAGTGTTATACATTGACAGACCCGTCCCCACCAGTACTGTACCCCAGTGTTTTATAGTGACAGACCTGTCCCCACCAGTACCGTTCCCCAGTGTTTTCAGAGACAGCCCCGTCCCCACCAGTACTGTACCCCAGTGTTATCCAGTAAGAGACATGCATCCGCCAGTGCTGTACCCCAGTGTTATAC
Organism: Cetorhinus maximus; assembly: GCF_964194155.1. NCBI lineage: Eukaryota > Metazoa > Chordata > Chondrichthyes > Lamniformes > Cetorhinidae > Cetorhinus > Cetorhinus maximus. Next base: position 177,215,093 of record NC_135882.1, on the reverse strand, counting down.
AGTGACAGATCTGTCCCCACCTGTACTGTACCCCAGTGTTATACAGTGACAGACCGGTCCGCGCCAGTACTGTACCCCGATGTTATACAGAGACAGACCTGTCCCCACCAGTACTGTACCCTAGTGTTATACAGTGACAGACCTGTCCCCACCAGTACTGTACCCCAGTGTTATACAGTGACAGACCTGTCCCCACCAGTACTGTACCCCAGTGTTATATAGTGACAGACCCATCCCCACCTGTACTGTACCCCAGTGTTATACAGTGACAGACCCATCCCCACCTGTACTGTACCCCAGTGTTATACAGTGACAGACCCATCCCCACCTGTACTGTACCCCAGTGTTATACAGTGACAGACCCATCCCCACCTGTACTGTACACCAGTGTTATACATTGACAGACCTTTCCCCACCAGTACTGTACCCCAGTGTTATACATTGACAGACCCGTCCCCACCAGTACTGTACCCCAGTCTTATATATTGACAGACCTGTCCCCACCAGTACTGTACCCCAGTGTTATACATTGACAGACCTGTCCTCACCAGTACTGTACCCCAGTGTTATACGGTGACAGACCTGTCCCCACCAGTACTGTACCCCAGTGTTATACATTGACAGACTTGTCCCCACCAGTACTGTACCCCAGTGTTATACATTGACAGACCTGTCCCCACCAGTACTGTACCCCAGTGTTATACAGTGACAGACCTGTCCCCACCAGTACTGTACCCCAGTGTTATCCAGTAAGAGACATGTATCCACAAGTTCTGCACCCCAGTGTTATACAGATCCACCCCACTCGTACTGTACCGCAGTGTTATACAGTGACAGAACTGTACCCACCAGTACTGTACCCCAGTGTTATACAGTGACAGACCTGTCCCCACCAGTACTGTACCCCAGTGTTATACAGTGAGAGAACTATACTCACCTGTACTGTACCCCAGCATTATAAAGTGACAGACCTTTCCCCACCAGTACTGTACCCCAGTGTTATACATTGATAGACATGTCCCCACCAGTACTGTACCCCAGTGTTATACAGTGACAGACCTGTCTTCACCAGTACAGTTCGCCAGTGTTATACGTTGACAGACCCGTCCCCACCAGTTCTGAACCCCGTGTTATACAGAGACAGACCTGTCCCCACCAGTACTGTCCCCCAGTGTTATACAGTGACAGACCTGTCCCCACCAGTACTGTACCCCAAAGTTATACATTGATAGACCAGTCTCCACCAGCACTGTACCCCAGTGTTATACATTGACAGAGCTGTCCCCACCAGTACTGTACCCCAGTGTTATACATTGACAGACCTGTCCCCACCAGTACTGTACCCCAGTGTTATACATTGACAGACCTGTCACCACCAGTACTCTACCCCAGTGTTATACAGTGACAGACCCATCCACACCAGTTATGTACCCGTGTTATACAGTGACAGACCTGTCCCCACCAGTACTTTACCACAATGTTATACATTGATAGACCAGTAACCACCAGCACTGTACCCCAGTGTTATACACTGACAGACCTGTCCCCACCAGTACTGTACCCCAGTGTTATACATTGACAGACCTGTCACCACCAGTACTGTACCCCAGTATTTTATAGTGACAGACCTGTCCCCACCAGTACTGTACCCCAGTGTTATACAGTGACAGACCTGTCCCCACCTGTACTGTTCCCCAGTGTTATACAGTGAAAGTCATGTCCCCAGCAATACTGTACCCCAGTGTTATCCAGCAAGAGACATGTATCCACCAGTTCTGCACCCCAGTGTTATACAGTGACAGATCCACCCCACTCGTACTGTACCCCAGGGTCATACAGTGACAGACCCATCCACACCAGTTATGTACCCCAGTGTTATCCAGTAAGAGACATGTATCCACCAGTACTGTACCCCAGTGTTATACAGTGACAGGCCTGTCCCCACCTGTACTGTTCCCCAGTGTTATACAGTGAAAGTCATGTCCCCAGCATTACTGTACGCCAGTGTTATCCAGTAAGAGACATGTATCCGCCAGTGCTGTTCCCCAGTGTTATACAGTGACAGATCTGTCCCCACCTGTACTGTAGCCCAGTGTTATACAGTGACAGACCGATACTCACCACTACTGTACCCCAGCGTTATAAAGTGACAAACCTATCCCCACCTGTACTGTACCCCAGTGTTATACAGTGACAGACCTGACCCCACCAGTACTGTACCCCAGTGTTATACATTGATAGACCTGTCCCCCCAAGCACTGAACCCCAGTGTTATATGTTGACAGACCGTTCCGCGCCACTACTGTACCCCGATGTTATACAGAGACAGACCTGTCCCCACCAGTACTGTACCCCAGTGTTATACAGTGACAGACCTGTCCCCACCAGTACTGTACCCCAGTGTTATACAGTGACAGACCTGTCCCCACCAGTACTGTACCCCAGTGTTATATAGTGACAGACCCATCCCCACCTGTACTGTACCCCAGTGTTATACAGTGACAGACCCATCCCCACCTGTACTGTACCCCAGTGTTATACAGTGACAGACCCCTCCCCACCAGTACTGTGCCCCAGTGTTATACATTGACAGACCTTTCCCCACCAGTACTGTACCCCAGTGTTATACATTGACAGACCCGTCCCCACCAGTACTGTACCCCAGTGTTATACATTGACAGACCCGTCCCCACCAGTACTGTAACCCAGTGTAATACAGTGACAGACCTGTCCCCACCAGTACTGTACCCCAGTGTTATACAGAGACAGACCTGTCCCCACCAATACTGTACCCCAGTGTTATACAGTGACAGACCCATCCCCACCTGTACTGTTCCCCAGTGTTATACAGTGACCGACCTGTCCCCACACGCACTGAACCCCAGTGTTATGCAGTGACAGACCCGTCCCCACCAGTACTGTACCCCAGTGTTATACAGTGACAGACCTGTCCCCACCTGTACTCTACCCCAGTGTTATACGTTGACAGACCTGTCCCCAGCAGTACTGTACCCCAAAGTTATACATTGTTAGACCAGTCTCCACCAGCACTGTACCCCAGTGTTATACAGTGACAGACCTGTCCCCACCAGTACTGTACCCCAAAGTTATACATTGATAGACCAGTCTCCACCAGCACTGTACCCCAGTGTTATACATTGACAGACCTGGCACCACCAGTACTCTACCCCAGTGTTATACAGTGACAGACCTGTCCCCACCTGTACTGTTCCCCAGTGTTATACAGTGAAAGTCATGTCCCCACCAGTACTCTACCACAGTGTTATACACTGACAGACCTGTCCCCACCAGTACTTTACCACAATGTTATACATTGACAGACCTTTCCCCACCAGTACTGTACCCCAGTGTTATACATTGACAGACCCGTCCCCACCAGTACTGTACCCCAGTGTTATACAGTGACAGACCTGTCCCCACCAGTACTGTACCCCAGTGTTATACAGGGACAGACCTGTCCCCACCAGTACTGTAACCCAGTGTTATACAGTGACAGACCTGTCCCCACCAGTACTGTACCCCAGTGTTATACAGAGACAGACCTGTCCCCACCAGTACTGTACCCCAGTGTTATACAGTGACAGACCCATCCCCACCTGTACTGTTCCCCAGTGTTATACAGTGACCGACCTGTCCCCACCAGTACTGTACCCCAGTGTTATACATTGACAGACCTGTCCTCACCAGTACTGTACCCCAGTGTTATACGGTGACAGACCTGTCCCCACCAGTACTGTACCCCAGTGTTATACATTGACAGACTTGTCCCCACCAGTACTGTACCCCAGTGTTATACATTGACAGACCTGTCCCCACCAGTACTGTACCCCAGTGTTATACAGTGACAGACCTGTCCCCACCAGTACTGTACCCCAGTGTTATCCAGTAAGAGACATGTATCCACAAGTTCTGCACCCCAGTGTTATACAGATCCACTCCACTCGTACTGTACCGCAGTGTTATACAGTGACAGAACTGTACCCACCAGTACTGTACCCCAGTGTTATACAGTGACAGACCTGTCCCCACCAGTACTGTACCCCAGTGTTATACAGTGAGAGAACTATACTCACCTGTACTGTACCCCAGCATTATAAAGTGACAGACCTTTCCCCACCAGTACTGTACCCCAGTGTTATACATTGATAGACATGTCCCCACCAGTACTGTACCCCAGTGTTATACAGTGACAGACCTGTCCCCATCAGTACTGTATCCCAGTGTTATACAGTGACAGACCTGTCCCCACCAGTACTGTACCCCAGTGTTATACGTTGACAGACCCGTCCCCACCAGTTCTGAACCCCGTGTTATACAGAGACAGACCTGTCCCCACCAGTACTGTCCCCCAGTGTTATACAGTGACAGACCTGTCCCCACCAGTACTGTACCCCAAAGTTATACATTGATAGACCAGTCTCCACCAGCACTGTACCCCAGTGTTATACATTGACAGAGCTGTCCCCACCAGTACTGTACCCCAGTGTTATACATTGACAGACCTGTCCCCACCAGTACTGTACCCCAGTGTTATACATTGACAGACCTGTCACCACCAGTACTCTACCCCAGTGTTATACAGTGACAGACCCATCCACACCAGTTATGTACCCGTGTTATACATTGACAGACCTGTCCCCACCAGTACTTTACCACAATGTTATACATTGATAGACCAGTAACCACCAGCACTGTACCCCAGTGTTATACACTGACAGACCTGTCCCCACCAGTACTGTACCCCAGTGTTATACATTGACAGACCTGTCACCACCAGTACTGTACCCCAGTATTTTATAGTGACAGACCTGTCCCCACCAGTACTGTACCCCAGTGTTATACAGTGACAGACCTGTCCCCATCTGTACTGTTCCCCAGTGTTATACAGTGAAAGTCATGTCCCCAGCAATACTGTACCCCAGTGTTATCCAGCAAGAGACATGTATCCACCAGTTCTGCACCCCAGTGTTATACAGTGACAGATCCACCCCACTCGTACTGTACCCCAGGGTCATACAGTGACAGACCCATCCACACCAGTTATGTACCCCAGTGTTATCCAGTAAGAGACATGTATCCACCAGTACTGTACCCCAGTGTTATACAGTGACAGGCCTGTCCCCACCTGTACTGTTCCCCAGTGTTATACAGTGAAAGTCATGTCCCCAGCATTACTGTACGCCAGTGTTATCCAGTAAGAGACATGTATCCGCCAGTGCTGTTCCCCAGTGTTATACAGTGACAGATCTGTCCCCACCTGTACTGTAGCCCAGTGTTATACAGTGACAGACCGATACTCACCACTACTGTACCCCAGCGTTATAAAGTGACAAACCTATCCCCACCTGTACTGTACCCCAGTGTTATACAGTGACAGACCTGACCCCACCAGTACTGTACCCCAGTGTTATACATTGATAGACCTGTCCCCCCAAGCACTGAACCCCAGTGTTATATGTTGACAGACCGTTCCGCGCCACTACTGTACCCCGATGTTATACAGAGACAGACCTGTCCCCACCAGTACTGTACCCCAGTGTTATACAGTGACAGACCTGTCCCCACCAGTACTGTACCCCAGTGTTATACAGTGACAGACCTGTCCCCACCAGTACTGTACCCCAGTGTTATATAGTGACAGACCCATCCCCACCTGTACTGTACCCCAGTGTTATACAGTGACAGACCCATCCCCACCTGTACTGTACCCCAGTGTTATACAGTGACAGACCCCTCCCCACCAGTACTGTGCCCCAGTGTTATACATTGACAGACCTTTCCCCACCAGTACTGTACCCCAGTGTTATACATTGACAGACCCGTCCCCACCAGTACTGTACCCCAGTGTTATACATTGACAGACCCGTCCCCACCAGTACTGTAACCCAGTGTTATACAGTGACAGACCTGTCCCCACCAGTACTGTACCCCAGTGTTATACAGAGACAGACCTGTCCCCACCAATACTGTACCCCAGTGTTATACAGTGACAGACCCATCCCCACCTGTACTGTTCCCCAGTGTTATACAGTGACCGACCTGTCCCCACACGCACTGAACCCCAGTGTTATGCAGTGACAGACCCGTCCCCACCAGTACTGTACCCCAGTGTTATACAGTGACAGACCTGTCCCCACCTGTACTCTACCCCAGTGTTATACGTTGACAGACCTGTCCCCAGCAGTACTGTACCCCAAAGTTATACATTGTTAGACCAGTCTCCACCAGCACTGTACCCCAGTGTTATACAGTGACAGACCTGTCCCCACCAGTACTGTACCCCAAAGTTATACATTGATAGACCAGTCTCCACCAGCACTGTACCCCAGTGTTATACATTGACAGACCTGGCACCACCAGTACTCTACCCCAGTGTTATACAGTGACAGACCTGTCCCCACCTGTACTGTTCCCCAGTGTTATACAGTGAAAGTCATGTCCCCACCAGTACTCTACCACAGTGTTATACAGTGACAGACCTGTCCCCACCAGTACTTTACCACAATGTTATACATTGACAGACCTTTCCCCACCAGTACTGTACCCCAGTGTTATACATTGACAGACCCGTCCCCACCAGTACTGTACCCCAGTGTTATACAGTGACAGACCTGTCCCCACCAGTACTGTACCCCAGTGTTATACAGTGACAGACCTGTCCCCACCAGTACTGTACCCCAGTGTTATACAGGGACAGACCTGTCCCCACCAGTACTGTAACCCAGTGTTATACAGTGACAGACCTGTCCCCACCAGTACTGTACCCCAGTGTTATACAGAGACAGACCTGTCCCCACCAGTACTGTACCCCAGTGTTATACAGTGACAGACCCATCCCCACCTGTACTGTTCCCCAGTGTTATACAGTGACCGACCTGTCCCCACCAGTACTGTACCCCAGTGTTATACATTGACAGACCTGTCCTCACCAGTACTGTACCCCAGTGCTATACGGTGACAGACCTGTCCCCACCAGTACTGTACCCCAGTGTTATACATTGACAGACTTGTCCCCACCAGTACTGTACCCCAGTGTTATACATTGACAGACCTGTCCCCACCAGTACTGTACCCCAGTGTTATACAGTGACAGACCTGTCCCCACCAGTACTGTACCCCAGTGTTATCCAGTAAGAGACATGTATCCACAAGTTCTGCACCCCAGTGTTATACAGATCCACTCCACTCGTACTGTACCGCAGTGTTATACAGTGACAGAACTGTACCCACCAGTACTGTACCCCAGTGTTATACAGTGACAGACCTGTCCCCACCAGTACTGTACCCCAGTGTTATACAGTGAGAGAACTATACTCACCTGTACTGTACCCCAGCATTATAAAGTGACAGACCTTTCCCCACCAGTACTGTACCCCAGTGTTATACATTGATAGACATGTCCCCACCAGTACTGTACCCCAGTGTTATACAGTGACAGACCTGTCCCCATCAGTACTGTATCCCAGTGTTATACAGTGACAGACCTGTCCCCACCAGTACTGTACCCCAGTGTTATACGTTGACAGACCCGTCCCCACCAGTTCTGAACCCCGTGTTATACAGAGACAGACCTGTCCCCACCAGTACTGTCCCCCAGTGTTATACAGTGACAGACCTGTCCCCACCAGTACTGTACCCCAAAGTTATACATTGATAGACCAGTCTCCACCAGCACTGTACCCCAGTGTTATACATTGACAGAGCTGTCCCCACCAGTACTGTACCCCAGTGTTATACATTGACAGACCTGTCCCCACCAGTACTGTACCCCAGTGTTATACATTGACAGACCTGTCACCACCAGTACTGTACCCCAGTATTTTATAGTGACAGACCTGTCCCCACCAGTACTGTACCCCAGTGTTATACAGTGACAGACCTGTCCCCACCTGTACTGTTCCCCAGTGTTATACAGTGAAAGTCATGTCCCCAGCAATACTGTACCCCAGTGTTATCCAGCAAGAGACATGTATCCACCAGTTCTGCACCCCAGTGTTATACAGTGACAGATCCACCCCACTCGTACTGTACCCCAGGGTCATACAGTGACAGACCCATCCACACCAGTTATGTACCCCAGTGTTATCCAGTAAGAGACATGTATCCACCAGTACTGTACCCCAGTGTTATACAGTGACAGGCCTGTCCCCACCTGTACTGTTCCCCAGTGTTATACAGTGAAAGTCATGTCCCCAGCATTACTGTACGCCAGTGTTATCCAGTAAGAGACATGTATCCGCCAGTGCTGTTCCCCAGTGTTATACAGTGACAGATCTGTCCCCACCTGTACTGTAGCCCAGTGTTATACAGTGACAGACCGATACTCACCACTACTGTACCCCAGCGTTATAAAGTGACAAACCTATCCCCACCTGTACTGTACCCCAGTGTTATACAGTGACAGACCTGACCCCACCAGTACTGTACCCCAGTGTTATACATTGATAGACCTGTCCCCCCAAGCACTGAACCCCAGTGTTATATGTTGACAGACCGTTCCGCGCCACTACTGTACCCCGATGTTATACAGAGACAGACCTGTCCCCACCAGTACTGTACCCCAGTGTTATACAGTGACAGACCTGTCCCCACCAGTACTGTACCCCAGTGTTATACAGTGACAGACCTGTCCCCACCAGTACTGTACCCCAGTGTTATATAGTGACAGACCCATCCCCACCTGTACTGTACCCCAGTGTTATACAGTGACAGACCCATCCCCACCAGTACTGTACCCCAGTGTTATACAGTGACAGACCCCTCCCCACCAGTACTGTACCCCAGTGTTATACATTGACAGACCTTTCCCCACCAGTACTGTACCCCAGTGTTATACATTGACAGACCCGTCCCCACCAGTACTGTACCCCAGTGTTATACATTGACAGACCCGTCCCCACCAGTACTGTAACCCAGTGTTATACAGTGACAGACCTGTCCCCACCAGTACTGTACCCCAGTGTTATACAGAGACAGACCTGTCCCCACCAATACTGTACCCCAGTGTTATACAGTGACCGACCTGTCCCCACATGCACTGAACCCCAGTGTTATGCAGTGACAGACCCGTCCCCACCAGTACTGTACCCCAGTGTTATACAGTGACAGACCTGTCCCCACCTGTACTCTACCCCAGTGTTATACGTTGACAGACCTGTCCCCAGCAGTACTGTACCCCAAAGTTATACATTGTTAGACCAGTCTCCACCAGCACTGTACCCCAGTGTTATACAGTGACAGACCTGTCCCCACCAGTACTGTACCCCAAAGTTATACATTGATAGACCAGTCTCCACCAGCACTGTACCCCAGTGTTATACATTGACAGACCTGGCACCACCAGTACTCTACCCCAGTGTTATACAGTGACAGACCTGTCCCCACCTGTACTGTTCCCCAGTGTTATACAGTGAAAGTCATGTCCCCACCAGTACTCTACCACAGTGTTATACAGTGACAGACCTGTCCCCACCAGTACTTTACCACAATGTTATACATTGACAGACCTTTCCCCACCAGTACTGTACCCCAGTGTTATACATTGACAGACCCGTCCCCACCAGTACTGTACCCCAGTGTTATACAGTGACAGACCTGTCCCCACCAGTACTGTACCCCAGTGTTATACAGGGACAGACCTGTCCCCACCAGTACTGTAACCCAGTGTTATACAGTGACAGACCTGTCCCCACCAGTACTGTACCCCAGTGTTATACAGAGACAGACCTGTCCCCACCAGTACTGTACCCCAGTGTTATACAGTGACAGACCCATCCCCACCTGTACTGTTCCCCAGTGTTATACAGTGACCGACCTGTCCCCACACGCACTGAACCCCAGTGTTATGCAGTGACAGACCCGTCCCCACCAGTACTGTAGCCCAGTGTTATACAGTGACAGACCTGTCCCCACCTGTACTCTACCCCAGTGTTATACGTTGACAGACCTGTCCCCAGCAGTACTGTACCCCAAAGTTATACTTTGTTAGACCAGTCTCCACCAGCACTGTACCCCAGTGTTATACAGTGACAGACCTGTCCCCACCAGTACTGTACCCCAAAGTTATACATTGATAGACCAGTCTCCACCAGCACTGTACCCCAGTATTTTATAGTGACAGACCTGTCCCCACCAGTACTGTACCCCAGTGTTATACAGTGACAGACCTGCCCCCACCTGTACTGTTCCCCAGTGTTATACAGTGAAAGTCATGTCCCCTGCAATACTGTACCCCAGTGTTATCCAGCAAGAGACATGTATCCACCAGTTCTGCACCCCAGTGTTATACAGTGACAGATCCACCCCACTCGTACTGTACCCCAGGGTCATACAGTGACAGACCCATCCACACCAGTTATGTATCCCAGTGTTATACATTGACAGACCCGTCCCCACCAGTACTGTACCCCAGTGTTTTATAGTGACAGACCTGTCCCCACCAGTACCGTTCCCCAGTGTTTTCAGAGACAGCCCCGTCCCCACCAGTACTGTACCCCAGTGTTATCCAGTAAGAGACATGTATCCGCCAGTGCTGTACCCCAGTGTTATACAGTGACAGATCTGTCCCCACCTGTACTGTACCCCAGTGTTATACAGTGACAGACCGGTCCGCGCCAGTACTGTTCCCCGATGTTATACAGAGACAGACCTGTCCCCACCAGTACTGTACCCTAGTGTTATACAGTGACAGACCTGTCCCCACCAGTACTGTACCCCAGTGTTATACAGTGACAGACCTGTCCCCACCAGTACTGTACCCCAGTGCTATATAGTGACAGACCCATCCCCACCTGTACTGTACCCCAGTGTTATACAGTGACAGACCCATCCCCACCTGTACTGTACCCCAGTGTTATACATTGACAGACCCGTCCCCACCAGTACTGTACCCCAGTCTTATATATTGACAGACCTGTCCCCACCAGTACTGTACCCCAGTGTTATACATTGACAGACCTGTCCTCACCAGTACTGTACCCCAGTGTTATACGGTGACAGACCTGTCCCCACCAGTACTGTACCCCAGTGTTATACATTGACAGACTTGTCCCCACCAGTACTGTACCCCAGTGTTATACATTGACAGACCTGTCCCCACCAGTACTGTACCCCAGTGTTATACAGTGACAGACCTGTCCCCACCTGTACTGTACCCCAGTGTTATCCAGTAAGAGACATGTATCCACAAGTTCTGCACCCCAGTGTTATACAGATCCACTCCACTCGTACTGTACCGCAGTGTTATACAGTGACAGAACTGTACCCACCAGTACTGTACCCCAGTGTTATACAGTGACAGACCTGTCCCCACCAGTACTGTACCCCAGTGTTATACAGTGAGAGAACTATACTCACCTGTACTGTACCCCAGCATTATAAAGTGACAGACCTTTCCCCACCAGTACTGTACCCCAGTGTTATACATTGATAGACATGTCCCCACCAGTACTGTACTCCAGTGTTATACAGTGACAGACCTGTCCCCATCAGTACTGTATCCCAGTGTTATACAGTGACAGACCTGTCCCCACCAGTACTGTACCCCAGTGTTATACAGTGACAGACCTGTCTTCACCAGTACAGTTCGCCAGTGTTATACAGTGACAGACCCGTCCCCACCAGTTCTGAACCCCGTGTTATACAGAGACAGGCCTGTCCCCACCAGAACTGTCCCCCAGTGTTATACAGTGACAGACCTGTCCCCACCAGTACTGTACCCCAAAGTTATACATTGATAGACCAGTCTCCACCAGCACTGTACCCCAGTGTTATACATTGACAGAGCTGTCCCCACCAGTACTGTACCCCAGTGTTATACATTGACAGACCTGTCCCCACCAGTACTGTACCCCAGTGTTATACAGTGACAGGCCTGTCCCCACCTGTACTGTTCCCCAGTGTTATACAGTGAAACTCATATCCCCAGCATTACTGTACGCCAGTGTTATCCAGTAAGAGACATGTATCCGCCAGTGCTGTACCCCAGTGTTATACAGTGACAGATCTGTCCCCACCTGTACTGTACCCCAGTGTTATACATTGATAGACCTGTCCCCCCAAGCACTGAACCCCAGTTTTATACGTTGACAGACCTGTCCCCACCAGTTCTGTACCCCAGTGTTATACAGTGATAGACCTGTCACCACAAGTACTGTACAGCAGTGTTATACAGTGACAGACCTGTCCCCACCTGTACTGTACCCCAGTGTTATACAGTGAGAGACCTGTCACCACCAGTACTGTACACCAGTGTTATAGTGACAGACCTGTCCACTCCTATTCTGTACCCCAGTGTTATACAGTGACAGACCTGTCCCTACCAGTACTGTATCCCAGTGTTATGCGTTGACAGACCTGTCCCCACCAGCTTTGTACCCCAGTGTTATACAGAGACAGACATGTCCCCACCAGTACAGTCCCCCAGTGTTATACAGTGACAGACCTGTCCCCACCAGTACTGTACCCCAGTGTTATACATTGACAGACTTGTCCCCACCAGTACTGTACCCCAGTCTTATATATTGAGAGACCTGTCCCCACCAGTACTGTACCCCAGTCTTATATATTGACAGACCTGTCCCCACCAGTACTGTACCCCAGTGTTATACATTGACAGACCTGTCCTCACCAGTACTGTACCCCAGTGTTATACGGTGACAGACCTGTCCCCACCAGTACTGTACCCCAGTGTTATACATTGACAGACTTGTCCCCACCAGTACTGTACCCCAGTGTTATACATTGACAGACCTGTCCCCACCAGTACTGTACCCCAGTGTTATACAGTGACAGACCTGTCCCCACCAGTACTGTACCCCAGTGTTATCCAGTAAGAGACATGTATCGACAAGTTCTGCACCCCAGTGTTATACAGATCCACCCCACTCGTACTGTACCGCAGTGTTATACAGTGACAGAACTGTACCCACCAGTACTGTACCCCAGTGTTATACAGTGACAGACCTGTCCCCACCAGTACTGTACCCCAGTGTTATACAGTGACAGAACTGTACCCACCAGTACTGTACATCTATGTTATACATTCATAGACCTGTCCCCACCTGTACTGTACCCGTGTTACACATTGACAGACCTGTCCTCAACAGTACTGTACCCCAGTGTTATACAGTGAGAGAACTATACTCACCTGTACTGTACCCCAGCATTATAAAGTGACAGACCTTTCCCCACCAGTACTGTACCCCAGTGTTATACAGTGACAGACCAGCACCACCAGTACTGTACCCCAGTGTTATACATTGATAGACATGTCCCCACCAGTACTGTACCCCAGTGTTATACAGTGACAGACCTGTCCCCATCAGTACTGTATCCCAGTGTTATACAGTGACAGACCAGTCTTCACCAGTACAGTTCCCCAGTGTTATACGTTGACAGACCTGTCCCCACCAGTTCTGTACCCCAGTGTTATACAGAGACAGACCTGTCCCCACCAGTACTGTCCCCCAGTGTTATACAGTGACAGACCTGTCCCCACCAGTACTGTACCCCAAAGTTATACATTGATAGACCAGTCTCCACCAGCACTGTACCCCAGTGTTATACATTGACAGAGCTGTCCCCACCAGTACTGTACCCCAGTGTTATACATTGACAGACCTGTCACCACCAGTACTCTACCCCAGTGTTATACAGTGACAGACCCATCCACACCAGTTATGTACCCGTGTTATACAGTGACAGACCTGTCCCCACCAGTACTTTACCACAATGTTATACATTGATAGACCAGTAACCACCAGGACTGTACCCCAGTGTTATACACTGACAGACCTGTCCCCACCAGTACTGTACCCCAGTGTTATACATTGACAGACCTGTCACCACCAGTACTGTACCCCAGTATTTTATAGTGACAGACCTGTCCCCACCAGTACTGTACCCCAGTGTTATACAGTGACAGACCTGTCCCCACCTGTACTGTTCCCCAGTGTTATACAGTGAAAGTCATGTCCCCAGCAATACTGTACCCCAGTGTTATCCAGCAAGAGACATGTATCCACCAGTTCTGCACCCCAGTGTTATACAGTGACAGATCCACCCCACTCGTACTGTACCCCAGGGTCATACAGTGACAGACCCATCCACACCAGTTATGTATCCCAGTGTTATACATTGACAGACCCGTCCCCACCAGTACTGTACCCCAGTGTTTTATAGTGACAGACCTGTCCCCACCAGTACCGTTCCCCAGTGTTTTCAGAGACAGCCCCGTCCCCACCAGTACTGTACCCCAGTGTTATCCAGTAAGAGACATGTATCCGCCAGTGCTGTACCCCAGTGTTATACAGTGACAGATCTGTCCCCACCTGTACTGTACCCCAGTGTTATACAGTGACAGACCGGTCCGCGCCAGTACTGTACCCCGATGTTATACAGAGACAGACCTGTCCCCACCAGTACTGTACCCTAGTGTTATACAGTGACAGACCTGTCCCCACCAGTACTGTACCCCAGTGTTATACAGTGACAGACCTGTCCCCACCAGTACTGTACCCCAGTGTTATATAGTGACAGACCCATCCCCACCTGTACTGTACCCCAGTGTTATACAGTGACAGACCCATCCCCACCTGTACTGTACCCCAGTGTTATACAGTGACAGACCCATCCCCACCTGTACTGTACCCCAGTGTTATACAGTGACAGACCCATCCCCACCTGTACTGTACACCAGTGTTATACATTGACAGACCTTTCCCCACCAGTACTGTACCCCAGTGTTATACATTGACAGACCCGTCCCCACCAGTACTGTACCCCAGTCTTATATATTGACAGACCTGTCCCCACCAGTACTGTACCCCAGTGTTATACATTGACAGACCTGTCCTCACCAGTACTGTACCCCAGTGTTATACGGTGACAGACCTGTCCCCACCAGTACTGTACCCCAGTGTTATACATTGACAGACTTGTCCCCACCAGTACTGTACCCCAGTGTTATACATTGACAGACCTGTCCCCACCAGTACTGTACCCCAGTGTTATACAGTGACAGACCTGTCCCCACCAGTACTGTACCCCAGTGTTATCCAGTAAGAGACATGTATCCACAAGTTCTGCACCCCAGTGTTATACAGATCCACCCCACTCGTACTGTACCGCAGTGTTATACAGTGACAGAACTGTACCCACCAGTACTGTACCCCAGTGTTATACAGTGACAGACCTGTCCCCACCAGTACTGTACCCCAGTGTTATACAGTGAGAGAACTATACTCACCTGTACTGTACCCCAGTATTATAAAGTGACAGACCTTTCCCCACCAGTACTGTACCCCAGTGTTATACATTGATAGACATGTCCCCACCAGTACTGTACCCCAGTGTTATACAGTGACAGACCTGTCTTCACCAGTACAGTTCGCCAGTGTTATACGTTGACAGACCCGTCCCCACCAGTTCTGAACCCCGTGTTATACAGAGACAGACCTGTCCCCACCAGTACTGTCCCCCAGTGTTATACAGTGACAGACCTGTCCCCACCAGTACTGTACCCCAAAGTTATACATTGATAGACCAGTCTCCACCAGCACTGTACCCCAGTGTTATACATTGACAGAGCTGTCCCCACCAGTACTGTACCCCAGTGTTATACATTGACAGACCTGTCCCCACCAGTACTGTACCCCAGTGTTATACATTGACAGACCTGTCACCACCAGTACTCTACCCCAGTGTTATACAGTGACAGACCCATCCACACCAGTTATGTACCCGTGTTATACAGTGACAGACCTGTCCCCACCAGTACTTTACCACAATGTTATACATTGATAGACCAGTAACCACCAGCACTGTACCCCAGTGTTATACACTGACAGACCTGTCCCCACCAGTACTGTACCCCAGTGTTATCCAGTAAGAGACATGTATCCGCCAGTGCTGTACCCCAGTGTTATACAGTGACAGATCTGTCCCCACCTGTACTGTACCCCAGTGTTATACAGTGACAGACCGGTCCGCGCCAGTACTGTACCCCGATGTTATACAGAGACAGACCTGTCCCCACCAGTACTGTACCCTAGTGTTATACAGTGACAGACCTGTCCCCACCAGTACTGTACCCCAGTGTTATACAGTGACAGACCTGTCCCCACCAGTACTGTACCCCAGTGTTATATAGTGACAGACCCATCCCCACCTGTACTGTACCCCAGTGTTATACAGTGACAGACCCATCCCCACCTGTACTGTACCCCAGTGTTATACAGTGACAGACCCATCCCCACCTGTACTGTACCCCAGTGTTATACAGTGACAGACCCATCCCCACCTGTACTGTACACCAGTGTTATACATTGACAGACCTTTCCCCACCAGTACTGTACCCCAGTGTTATACATTGACAGACCCGTCCCCACCAGTACTGTACCCCAGTCTTATATATTGACAGACCTGTCCCCACCAGTACTGTACCCCAGTGTTATACATTGACAGACCTGTCCTCACCAGTACTGTACCCCAGTGTTATACGGTGACAGACCTGTCCCCACCAGTACTGTACCCCAGTGTTATACATTGACAGACTTGTCCCCACCAGTACTGTACCCCAGTGTTATACATTGACAGACCTGTCCCCACCAGTACTGTACCCCAGTGTTATACAGTGACAGACCTGTCCCCACCAGTACTGTACCCCAGTGTTATCCAGTAAGAGACATGTATCCACAAGTTCTGCACCCCAGTGTTATACAGATCCACCCCACTCGTACTGTACCGCAGTGTTATACAGTGACAGAACTGTACCCACCAGTACTGTACCCCAGTGTTATACAGTGACAGACCTGTCCCCACCAGTACTGTACCCCAGTGTTATACAGTGAGAGAACTATACTCACCTGTACTGTACCCCAGTATTATAAAGTGACAGACCTTTCCCCACCAGTACTGTACCCCAGTGTTATACATTGATAGACATGTCCCCACCAGTACTGTACCCCAGTGTTATACAGTGACAGACCTGTCTTCACCAGTACAGTTCGCCAGTGTTATACGTTGACAGACCCGTCCCCACCAGTTCTGAACCCCGTGTTATACAGAGACAGACCTGTCCCCACCAGTACTGTCCCCCAGTGTTATACAGTGACAGACCTGTCCCCACCAGTACTGTACCCCAAAGTTATACATTGATAGACCAGTCTCCACCAGCACTGTACCCCAGTGTTATACATTGACAGAGCTGTCCCCACCAGTACTGTACCCCAGTGTTATACATTGACAGACCTGTCCCCACCAGTACTGTACCCCAGTGTTATACATTGACAGACCTGTCACCACCAGTACTCTACCCCAGTGTTATACAGTGACAGACCCATCCACACCAGTTATGTACCCGTGTTATACAGTGACAGACCTGTCCCCACCAGTACTTTACCACAATGTTATACATTGATAGACCAGTAACCACCAGCACTGTACCCCAGTGTTATACACTGACAGACCTGTCCCCACCAGTACTGTACCCCAGTGTTATACATTGACAGACCTGTCACCACCAGTACTGTACCCCAGTATTTTATAGTGACAGACCTGTCCCCACCAGTACTGTACCCCAGTGTTATACAGTGACAGACCTGCCCCCACCTGTACTGTTCCCCAGTGTTATACAGTGAAAGTCATGTCCCCAGCAATACTGTACCCCAGTGTTATCCAGCAAGAGACATGTATCCACCAGTTCTGCACCCCAGTGTTATACAGTGACAGATCCACCCCACTCGTACTGTACCCCAGGGTCATACAGTGACAGACCCATCCACACCAGTTATGTACCCCAGTGTTATCCAGTAAGAGACATGTATCCACCAGTACTGTACCCCAGTGTTATACAGTGACAGGCCTGTCCCCACCTGTACTGTTCCCCAGTGTTATACAGTGAAAGTCATGTCCCCAGCATTACTGTACGCCAGTGTTATCCAGTAAGAGACATGTATCCGCCAGTGCTGTTCCCCAGTGTTATACAGTGACAGATCTGTCCCCACCTGTACTGTAGCCCAGTGTTATACAGTGACAGACCGATACTCACCACTACTGTACCCCAGCGTTATAAAGTGACAAACCTATCCCCACCTGTACTGTACCCCAGTGTTATACAGTGACAGACCTGACCCCACCAGTACTGTACCCCAGTGTTATACATTGATAGACCTGTCCCCCCAAGCACTGAACCCCAGTGTTATATGTTGACAGACCGTTCCGCGCCACTACTGTACCCCGATGTTATACAGAGACAGACCTGTCCCCACCAGTACTGTACCCCAGTGTTATACAGTGACAGAACTGTCCCCACCAGTACTGTACCCCAGTGTTATACAGTGACAGACCTGTCCCCACCAGTACTGTACCCCAGTGTTATATAGTGACAGACCCATCCCCACCTGTACTGTACCCCAGTGTTATACAGTGACAGACCCATCCCCACCTGTACTGTACCCCAGTGTTATACAGTGACAGACCCCTCCCCACCAGTACTGTACCCCAGTGTTATACATTGACAGACCTTTCCCCACCAGTACTGTACCCCAGTGTTATACATTGACAGACCCGTCCCCACCAGTACTGTACCCCAGTGTTATACATTGACAGACCCGTCCCCACCAGTACTGTAACCCAGGGTTATACAGTGACAGACCTGTCCCCACCAGTACTGTACCCCAGTGTTATACAGAGACAGACCTGTCCCCACCAATACTGTACCCCAGTGTTATACAGTGACAGACCCATCCCCACCTGTACTGTGCCCCAGTGTTATACAGTGACCGACCTGTCCCCACACGCACTGAACCCCAGTGTTATGCAGTGACAGACCCGTCCCCACCAGTACTGTACCCCAGTGTTATACAGTGGCAGACCTGTCCCCACCTGTACTCTACCCCAGTGTTATACGTTGACAGACCTGTCCCCAGCAGTACTGTACCCCAAAGTTATACATTGTTAGACCAGTCTCCACCAGCACTGTACCCCAGTGTTATACAGTGACAGACCTGTCCCCACCAGTACTGTACCCCAAAGTTATACATTGATAGACCAGTCTCCACCAGCACTGTACCCCAGTGTTATACATTGACAGACCTGGCACCACCAGTACTCTACCCCAGTGTTATACAGTGACAGACCTGTCCCCACCTGTACTGTTCCCCAGTGTTATACAGTGAAAGTCATGTCCCCACCAGTACTCTACCACAGTGTTATACACTGACAGACCTGTCCCCACCAGTACTTTACCACAATGTTATACATTGACAGACCTTTCCCCACCAGTACTGTACCCCAGTGTTATACATTGACAGACCCGTCCCCACCAGTACTGTACCCCAGTGTTATACAGTGACAGACCTGTCCCCACCAGTACTGTACCCCAGTGTTATACAGGGACAGACCTGTCCCCTCCAGTACTGTAACCCAGTGTTATACAGTGACAGACCTGTCCCCACCAGTACTTTACCACAATGTTATACATTGATAGACCAGTCTCCACCAGCACTGTACCCCAGTGTTATACAGTGACAGACCTGTCCCCACCAGTACTGTACCCCAAAGTTATACATTGATAGACCAGTCTCCACCAGCACTGTACCCCAGTATTTTATAGTGACAGACCTGTCCCCACCAGTACTGTACCCCAGTGTTATACAGTGACAGACCTGCCCCCACCTGTACTGTTCCCCAGTGTTATACAGTGAAAGTCATGTCCCCAGCAATACTGTACCCCAGTGTTATCCAGCAAGAGACATGTATCCACCAGTTCTGCACCCCAGTGTTATACAGTGACAGATCCACCCCACTCGTACTGTACCCCAGGGTCATACAGTGACAGACCCATCCACACCAGTTATGTATCCCAGTGTTATACATTGACAGACCCGTCCCCACCAGTACTGTACCCCAGTGTTTTATAGTGACAGACCTGTCCCCACCAGTACCGTTCCCCAGTGTTTTCAGAGACAGCCCCGTCCCCACCAGTACTGTACCCCAGTGTTATCCAGTAAGAGACATGTATCCGCCAGTGCTGTACCCCAGTGTTATACAGTGACAGATCTGTCCCCACCTGTACTGTACCCCAGTGTTATACAGTGACAGACCGGTCCGCGCCAGTACTGTTCCCCGATGTTATACAGAGACAGACCTGTCCCCACCAGTACTGTACCCCAGTGTTATACAGTGACAGACCTGTCCCCACCAGTACTGTACCCCAGTGCTATATAGTGACAGACCCATCCCCACCTGTACTGTACCCCAGTGTTATACAGTGACAGACCCATCCCCACCTGTACTGTACCCCAGTGTTATACAGTGACAGACCCCTCCCCACCAGTACTGTACACCAGTGTTATACATTGACAGACCTTTCCCCACCAGTACTGTACCCCAGTGTTATACATTGACAGACCCGTCCCCACCAGTACTGTACACCAGTGTTATACATTGACAGACCTGTCCTCACCAGTACTGTACCCCAGTGTTATACGGTGACAGACCTGTCGCCACCAGTACTGTACCCCAGTGTTATACATTGACAGACTTGTCCCCACCAGTACTGTACCCCAGTGTTATACATTGACAGATCTGTCCCCACCAATACTGTACCCCAGTGTTATACAGTGACAGACCTGTCCCCACCAGTACTGTACCCCAGTGTTATCCAGTAAGAGACATGTATCCACAAGTTCTGCACCCCAGTGTTATACAGATCCACTCCACTCGTACTGTACCGCAGTGTTATACAGTGACAGAACTGTACCCACCAGTACTGTACCCCAGTGTTATACAGTGACAGACCTGTCCCCACCAGTACTGTACCCCAGTGTTATACAGTGAGAGAACTATACTCACCTGTACTGTACCCCAGCATTATAAAGTGACAGACCTTTCCCCACCAGTACTGTACCCCAGTGTTATACATTGATAGACATGTCCCGACCAGTACTGTACCCCAGTGTTATACAGTGACAGACCTGTCCCCATCAGTACTGTATCCCAGTGTTATACAGTGACAGACCTGTCCCCACCAGTCCTGTACCCCAGTGTTATACAGTGACAGACCTGTCTTCACAAGTACAGTTCGCCAGTGTTATACGTTGACAGACCCGTCCCCACCAGTTCTGAACCCCGTGTTATACAGAGACAGACCTGTCCCCACCAGTACTGTCCCCCAGTGTTATACAGTGACAGACCTGTCCCCACCAGTACTGTACCCCAAAGTTATACATTGATAGACCAGTCTCCACCAGCACTGTACCCCAGTGTTATACATTGACAGAGCTGTCCCCACCAGTACTGTACCCCAGTGTTATACATTGACAGACCTGTCCCCACCAGTACTGTACCCCAGTGTTATACATTGACAGACCTGTCACCACCAGTACTCTACCCCAGTGTTATACAGTGACAGACCCATCCACACCAGTTATGTACCCGTGTTATACAGTGACAGACCTGTCCCCACCAGTACTTTACCACAATGTTATACATTGATAGACCAGTAACCACCAGCACTGTACCCCAGTGTTATACACTGACAGACCTGTCCCCACCAGTACTGTACCCCAGTGTTATACATTGACAGACCTGTCTCCACCAGTACTGTACCCCAGTATTTTATAGTGACAGACCTGTCCCCACCAGTACTGTACCCCAGTGTTATACAGTGACAGACCTGTCCCCACCTGTACTGTTCCCCAGTGTTATACAGTGAAAGTCATGTCCCCAGCAATACTGTACCCCAGTGTTATCCAGCAAGAGACATGTATCCACCAGTTCTGCACCCCAGTGTTATACAGTGACAGATCCACCCCACTCGTACTTTACCCCAGGGTCATACAGTGACAGACCCATCCACACCAGTTATGTACCCCAGTGTTATCCAGTAAGAGACATGTATCCACCAGTACTGTACCCCAGTGTTATACAGTGACAGGCCTGTCCCCACCTGTACTGTTCCCCAGTGTTATACAGTGAAAGTCATGTCCCCAGCATTACTGTACGCCAGTGTTATCCAGTAAGAGACATGTATCCGCCAGTGCTGTTCCCCAGTGTTATACAGTGACAGATCTGTCCCCACCTGTACTGTAACCCAGTGTTATACAGTGACAGACCGATACTCACCACTACTGTACCCCAGCGTTATAAAGTGACAAACCTATCCCCACCTGTACTGTACCCCAGTGTTATACAGTGACAGACCTGACCCCACCAGTACTGTACCCCAGTGTTATACATTGATAGACCTGTCCCCCCAAGCACTGAACCCCAGTGTTATATGTTGACAGACCGTTCCGCGCCACTACTGTACCCCGATGTTATACAGAGACAGACCTGTCCGCACCAGTACTGTACCCCAGTGTTATACAGTGACAGACCTGTCCCCACCAGTACTGTACCCCAGTGTTATACAGTGACAGACCTGTCCCCACCAGTACTGTACCCCAGTGTTATATAGTGACAGACCTGTCCCCACCAGTACTGTACCCCAGTGTTATATAGTGACAGACCTGTCCCCACCTGTACTGTACCCCAGTGTTATACAGTGACAGACCCATCCCCACCTGTACTGTACCCCAGTGTTATACAGTGACAGACCCCTCCCCACCAGTACTGTACCCCAGTGTTATACATTGACAGACCTTTCCCCACCAGTACTGTACCCCAGTGTTATACAGTGACAGACCTTTCCCCACCAGTACTGTACCCCAGTGTTATACATTGACAGACCCGTCCCCACCAGTACTGTAACCCAGTGTTATACAGTGACAGACCTGTCGCCACCAGTACTGTACCCCAGTGTTATTCAGAGACAGACCTGTCCCCACCAATACTGTACCCCAGTGTTATACAGTGACAGACCCATCCCCACCTGTACTGTTCCCCAGTGTTATACAGTGACCGACCTGTCCCCACACGCACTGAACCCCAGTGTTATGCAGTGACAGACCCGTCCCCACCAGTACTGTACCCCAGTGTTATACAGTGACAGACCTGTCCCCACCTGTACTCTACCCCAGTGTTATACGTTGACAGACCTGTCCCCAGCAGTACTGTACCCCAAAGTTATACATTGTTAGACCAGTCTCCACCAGCACTGTACCCCAGTGTTATACAGTGACAGACCTGTCCCCACCAGTACTGTACCCCAAAGTTATACATTGATAGACCAGTCTCCACCAGCACTGTACCCCAGTGTTATACATTGACAGACCTGGCACCACCAGTACTCTACCCCAGTGTTATACAGTGACAGACCTGTCCCCACCTGTACTGTTCCCCAGTGTTATACAGTGAAAGTCATGTCCCCACCAGTACTCTACCACAGTGTTATACAGTGACAGACCTGTCCCCACCAGTACTTTACCACAATGTTATACATTGACAGACCTTTCCCCACCAGTACTGTACCCCAGTGTTATACATTGACAGACCCGTCCCCACCAGTACTGTACCCCAGTGTTATACAGTGACAGACCTGTCCCCACCAGTACTGTACCCCAGTGTTATACAGGGACAGACCTGTCCCCACCAGTACTGTAACCCAGTGTTATACAGTGACAGACCTGTCCCCACCAGTACTGTACCCCAGTGTTATACAGAGACAGACCTGTCCCCACCAGTACTGTACCCCAGTGTTATACAGTGACAGACCCATCCCCACCTGTACTGTTCCCCAGTGTTATACAGTGACCGACCTTTCCCCACACGCACTGAACCCCAGTGTTATGCAGTGACAGACCCGTCCCCACCAGTACTGTACCCCAGTGTTATACAGTGACAGACCTGTCCCCACCTGTACTCTACCCCAAAGTTATACATTGTTAGACCAGTCTCCACCAGCACTTTACCCCAGTGTTATACATTGACAGAGCTGTCCCCACCAGTACTGTACCCCAGTGTTATACATTGACAGACTTGGCACCACCAGTACTCTAACCCAGTGTTATACAGAGACAGACCTGTCCCCACCAGTACTGTACCCCAGTGTTATACAGTGACAGACATGTCCCCACCTGTACTGTTCCCCAGTGTTATACAGTGACAGACCTGTCCCCACCAGTACTTTACCACAATGTTATACATTGATAGACCAGTAACCACCAGCACTGTACCCCAGTGTTATACACTGACAGACCTCTCCCCACCAGTACTGTACCCCAGTGTTATACTTTGACAGACCTGTCACCACCAGTACTGTACCCCAGTGTTATACACTGACAGACCTGTCCCCACCAGTTCTGTACCCCAGTGTTATACAGTGAAAGTCATGTCCCCAGCAATACTGTACCCCAGTGTTATCCAGCAAGAGACATGTATCCACCAGTTCTGCACCCCAGTGTTATACAGTGACAGACCCATCCACACCAGTTATGTACCCCAGTGTTATACATTGACAGACCCGTCCCCACCAGTACTGTACCCCATTGTTATCCAGTAAGAGACATGTATCCACCAGTACTGTACCGCAGTGTTATACAGTGACAGACCCGTCCCCACCAGTACTGTACCCCAGTGTTATACAGTGACAGACCTGTCCCCACCAGTGCTGTACCCCAGTGTTATACAGTGACAGACCTGTCCCCACCAGCACTGTACCCCAGTGTCATACATTGACAGACATGTCCCCACTTGTACTGTACCCCAGCATTATACATTGACAGACCTGTCCCCACCTGTACTGTACCCCAGTGTTATACATTGACAGACCTGTCCCCACCAGCACTGCACCCCAGTGTTATACAGTGAGAGACCTATCCCCACCAGCACTGCACCCCAGTGTTATACATTGACAGACCTGTCCTCAACAGTATTGTCCCCGGTTATACATTGACAGACCTGTCCCCACCAGTACTGTACCCCAGTGTTATACATTGACAGACCTGTCCTCACCAGTACTGTCCCCGTTTATACATTGACAGACCTGTCCCCACCAGTACTGTACCCCAGTGTTATACAGTGACAGACCTGTCCACACCAGTACTGTACCCGTGTTATACATTGACAGACCTGTCACCACCAGGACTGAACCCCAGTGTTATACAGAGACAGACATGTCCCCACCAGTAATCTACCCCAGTGTTATACTTTGACAGACCTGTCCCCACCAGTACTGTACCCCAGTGATATACAGAGACAGACATGTCCCCACCTGTTCTGTACGCCAGTGTTATCCAGTAAGAGACATGTATCCGCCAGTGCTGTACCCCAGTGTTATACAGTGACAGATCTGTCCCCACCTGTACTGTACCCCAGTGTTATACATTGATAGACCTGTCCCCCCAAGCACTGAACCCCAGTTTTATACGTTGACAGACCTGTCCCCACCAGTTCTGTACCCCAGTGTTATACAGTGATAGACCTGTCACCACCAGTACTGTACAGCAGTGTTATACAGTGACAGACCTGTCCCCACCTGTACTGTACCCCAGTGTTATACAGTGAGAGACCTGTCACCACCAGTACTGTACACCAGTGTTATAGTGACAGACCTGTCCACTCCTATACTGTACCCCAGTGTTATACAGTGACAGACCTGTCCCTACCAGTACTGTATCCCAGTGTTATGCGTTGACAGACCTGTCCCCACCAGCTTTGTACCCCAGTGTTATACAGAGACAGACATGTCCCCACCAGTACAGTCCCCCAGTGTTATACAGTGACAGACCTGTCCCCACCAGTACTGTACCCCAGTGTTTTACAGTGTCAGACCTGAACCCACCAGTACTGTACCCCAGTGTTATACATTGACAGACCTGTCACCACCAGTACTGAACACCAGTGTTATACAGTGACAGACCTGTCCCCACCAGTACTGTACCCCAGTGTTATATAGTGAGAGACATCTATCCACCAGTACTGTACCCCAGTCTTATATATTGAGAGACCTGTCCCCACCTGTACTGTACCCCAGTCTTATATATTGACAGACCTGTCCCCACCAGTACTGTACCCCAGTGTTATACATTGACAGACCTGTCCTCACCAGTACTGTACCCCAGTGTTATACGGTGACAGACCTGTCCCCACCAGTACTGTACCCCAGTGTTATATATTGACAGACTTGTCCCCACCAGTACTGTATGCCAGTGTTATACATTGACAGACCTGTCCCCACCAGTACTGTACCCCAGTGTTATACAGTGACAGACCTGTCCCCACCAGTACTGTACCCCAGTGTTATCCAGTAAGAGACATGTATCCACAAGTTCTGCACCCCAGTGTTATACAGATCCACCCCACTCGTACTGTACCGCAGTGTTATACAGTGACGGAACTGTACCCACCAGTACTGTACCCCAGTGTTATACAGTGACAGACCTGTCCCCACCAGTACTGTACCCCAGTGATATACAGTGACAGAACTGTACCCACCAGTACTGTACATCTATGTTATACATTCATAGACATGTCCCCACCTGTACTGTACCCGTGTTACACATTGACAGACCTGTCCTCAACAGTACTGTACCCCAGTGTTATACAGTGAGAGAACTATACTCACCTGTACTGTACCCAAGCATTATAAAGTGACAGACCTTTCCCCACCAGTACTGTACCCCAGTGTTATACAGTGACAGACCTGTCACCACCAGTACTGTACCCCAGTGTTATACATTTATAGACATGTCCCCACCAGTACTGTACCCCAGTGTTATACAGTGACAGACCTGTCCCCATCAGTACTGTACCCCAGTGTTATACATTGACAGACCAGTCACCACCAGTAATGTACCCTAGTGTTTTACAGTGACAGACCTGTCCCCATCAGTACTGTATCCCAGTGTTATACAGTGACAGACCTGTCCCCACCAGTACTGTACCCCAAAGTTATACATTGATAGACCAGTCTCCACCATCACTGTACTTCAGTGTTATACATTGACAGAGCTGTCCCCACCAGTACTGTACCCCAGTGTTATACATTGACAAACCTGTCACCACCAGTACTCTACCCCAGTGTTATACAGTGACAGACCCATCCACACCAGTTATGTACCCGTGTTATACATTGACAGACCTGTCCACACCAGTACTGTACCACAGTGTTATACAGTGACAGACCTGTCCCCACCAGTACTTTACCACAATGTTATACATTGATAGACCAGTAACCACCAGCACTGTACCCCAGTGTTATACACTGACAGACCTGTCCCCACCAGTACTGTACCCCAGTGTTATACATTGACAGACCTGTCACCACCAGTACTGTACCCCAGTATTTTATAGTGACAGACCTGTCCCCACCAGTACTGTACCCCAGTGTTATACAGTGACAGACCTGCCCCCACCTGTACTGTTCCCCAGTGTTATACAGTGAAAGTCATGTCCCCAGCAATACTGTACCCCAGTGTTATCCAGCAAGAGACATATATCCACCAGTTCTGCACCCCAGTGTTATACAGTGACAGATCCACCCCACTCGTACTGTACCCCAGGGTCATACAGTGACAGACCCATCCACACCAGTTATGTATCCCAGTGTTATACATTGACAGACCCGTCCCCACCAGTACTGTACCCCAGTGTTTTATAGTGACAGACCTGTCCCCACCAGTACCGTTCCCCAGTGTTTTCAGAGACAGCCCCGTCCCCACCAGTACTGTACCCCAGTGTTATCCAGTAAGAGACATGTATCCACCAGTACTGTACCCCAGTGTTATACAGTGACAGGCCTGTCCCCACCTGTACTGTTCCCCAGTGTTATACAGTGAAAGTCATGTCCCCAGCATTACTGTACGCCAGTGTTATCCAGTAAGAGACATGTATCCGCCAGTGCTGTACCCCAGTGTTATACAGTGACAGATCTGTCCCCACCTGTACTGTACCCCAGTGTTATACAGTGACAGACCGATACTCACCACTACTGTACCCCAGCGTTATAAAGTGACAAACCTATCCCCACCTGTACTGTACCCCAGTGTTATACAGTGACAGACCTGACCCCACCAGTACTGTACCCCAGTGTTATACATTGATAGACCTGTCCCCCCAAGCACTGAACCCCAGTGTTATACGTTGACAGACCGGTCCGCGCCAGTACTGTACCCCGATGTTATACAGAGACTGACCTGTCCCCACCAGTACTGTATCCCAGTGTTATACAGTGACAGACCTGTCCCCACCAGTACTGTACCCCACTGTTATATAGTGACACTCCCATCCCCACCTGTACTGTACCCCAGTGTTATACAGTGACAGACCCATCCCCACCTGTACTGTACCCCAGTGTTATAGTGACAGACCCCTCCCCACCAGTACTGTACCCCAGTGTTATACATTGACAGACCTTTCCCCACCAGTACTGTACCCCAGTGTTATACATTGACAGACCCGTCCCCACCAGTACTGTACCCCAGTGTTATACAGTGACAGACCTGTCCCCACCAGTACTGTACCCCAGTGTTATACAGGGACAGACCTGTCCCCACCAGTACTGTAACCCAGTGTTATACAGTGACAGACCTGTCCCCACCAGTACTGTACCCCAGTGTTATACAGAGACAGACCTGTCCCCACCAGTACTGTACCCCAGTGTTATACAGTGACAGACCCATCCCCACCTGTACTGTTCCCCAGTGTTATACAGTTACCGACCTGTCCGCACACGCACTGAACCCCAGTGTTATGCAGTGACAGACCCGTCCCCACCAGTACTGTACCCCAGTGTTATACAGTGACAGACCTGTCCCCACCTGTACTCTACCCCAGTGTTATACGTTGACAGACCTGTCCCCAGCAGTACTGTACCCCAAAGTTATACATTGTTAGACCAGTCTCCACCAGCACTGTACCCCAGTGTTATACAGTGACAGACCTGTCCCCACCAGTACTGTACCCCAAAGTTATACATTGATAGACCAGTCTCCACCAGCACTGTACCCCAGTGTTATACATTGACAGAGCTGTCCCCACCAGTACTGTACCCCAGTGTTATACATTGACAGACCTGTCACCACCAGTACTCTACCCCAGTGTTATACAGTGACAGTCCCATCCACACCAGTTATGTACCCGTGTTATACATTGACAGACCTGTCCCCACCAGCACTGTACCACAGTGTTATACACTGACAGACCTGTCCCCACCAGTACTGTACCCCAGTGTTATACTTTGACAGACCTGTCACCACCAGTACTGTACCCCAGTATTTTATAGTGACAGACCTGTCCCCACCAGTACTGTACCCCAGTGTTATACAGTGAAAGTCATGTCCCCAGCAATACTGTACCCCAGTGTTATACAGTAAGAGACATTAATCCACCAGTTCAGCACCCCACTGTTATACAGTGTCAGATCCACCCCACCATTACAGTACCCCAATGTCATACAGTGACCGGCTGATCCACACCAGTTATGTACCCGTGTTATACAGTGACAGACCTGTCCCCACCAGTACTGTACCCCAGTGTTATACAGTGTCAGACCTGAACCCATCAGTACTGTACCCGTGTTATACAGTGTCAGACCTGAACACACCAGTACTGTACCCCAGTGTTATACATTGACAGACCTGTCACCACCAGTACTGTACCCCAGTGTTATACAGTGACAGACCTGTCCCCACCAGTACTGTACCCCAGTCTTATATATTGAGAGACCTGTCCCCACCAGTACTGTACCCCAGTCTTATATATTGACAGACCTGTCCCCACCAGTACTGTACCCCAGTGTTATACAGTGACAGACCTGTCCCGACCAGTACTGTACCCCAGTGTTATACAGTGACATACCCGTCCCCACCAGTACTGTACCCCAGTGTTATACAGTGACAGACCTGTCCCCACCAGTACTGTACCCCAGTGTTATACATTGATAGACCTGTCCGCACCAGTTCTCTACACCAGTGTTATACATTGATATACCTGTCCGCACCAGTACTGTACCCCAGTGTTATACATTATTAGACCTGTCCGCACCAGTACTGTATCCCAGTGTTATACAGTGACAGACCTGTCCTCACTAGTGCTGTACCCCAGTGTTATACAGTGACAGACCTGTCCCCAGCGGTACTGTACCCCAGTGTTATACAGTGACAGACCCGTCCCCACCAGTACCGTACACCAGTGTTATACAGTGACAGACCTGTCCCCACCTGTACTGTACCCCAGTGTTATACATTGACAGACCTGTCCCCACCAGCACTGCACCCCAGTGTTATACAGTGAGAGACCTGTCCCCACCAGCACTGCACCCCAGTGTTATACAGTGACAGACCTGTCCCCACCTGTACTGTACCCCAGACTTATACATTGACAGACCTGTCCACACCAGTACTGTACCCGAGTGTTATACATTGACAGACCTGTCCTCACCAGTATTGTCCCCGGTTATACATTGACAGACCTGTCCCCACCAGTACTGTACCCCAGTGTTATACAGTGACAGACCTGTCCCCACCAGTACTGTACCCCAGTGTTATACAGTGACAGACCTGTCCCCACCAGTACTGTACCCCAGTGTTATACAGTGACAGACCTGTCCCCACCAGTACTGTACCCCAGTGTTATACAGTGACAGACCTGTCCCCACCAGTACTGTACCCCAGTTTTATACATTGACAGACCTGTCCTCACCAGTACTGTACCCCAGTGTTATACAGTGACAGACCTGTCCCCACCAGTACTGTACCCCAGTGTTATACAGTGACTGACCTGTCCCCACCAGTACTGTACCCCAGTGTTATACAGTGACAGACCTGTCCCCACCAGTACTGTACCCCAGTGTTATACAGTTAAATTCATTTCCCCACCAGTACTGTACCCCAGTGTTATCCAGTAAGAGATATGTATCCACAAGTTCTGCACCCCAGTGTTATACAGATCCACCCCACTCGTACTGTACCCCAGTGTAATACAGTGACAGATCCATCCACACCAGTTATGTACCCATGTTATACATTGACATACCTACCCCACCAGTACTGTACCCCAGTGTTATATATTGGCAGTCCTGTCACCTCCAGTACTGTGCCCCAGTGTTATACATTGACAGTCCAGTCCCCAGCAGTATTGTACCCTAGTGTTATACAGTGACAGACCTGTCCCCACCAGTACTGTACCCCAGTGTTATACAGTGACAGACCTGTCCCCACCAGTACTGTACCCCAGTGTTATACAGTGACAGACCTGTCACCACCAGTACTGTACCCCAGTGTTATACAGTGACAGACCTGTCCCCACCAGTACTGTACCCCAGTGTTATACACTGACAGACCTGTCCCCACCAGTACTGTACCCCAGTGTTATACAGTGACAGACCTGTCCCCACCAGTACTGTACCCCAGTGTTATACACTGACAGACCTGTCCCCACCTGTACTGTACCCCAGTGTTATACAGTGACAGACCTGTCCCCACCAGTACTGTACCCCAGTGTTATACACTGACAGACCTGTCCCCACCAGTGCTGTACCCCAGTGTTATACAGTGACAGACCTGTCCCCACCAGCACTGTACCCCAGTGTCATACATTGACAGACATGTCCCCACTTGTACTGTACCCCAGCGTTATACATTGACAGACCTGTCCCCACCTGTACTGTACCCCAGTGTTATACATTGACAGACCTGTCCCCACCAGCACTGCACCCCAGTGTTATACAGTGAGAGACCTGTCCCCACCAGCACTGCACCCCAGTGTTATACAGTGACAGACCTGTCCCCACCTGTACTGTACCCCAGACTTATACATTGACAGACCTGTCCACACCAGTACTGTACCCGAGTGTTATACATTGACAGACCTGTCCTCACCAGTATTGTCCCCGGTTATACATTGACAGACCTGTCCCCACCAGTACTGTACCCCAGTGTTATACAGTGACAGACCTGTCCCCACCAGTACTGTACCCCAGTGTTATACAGTGACAGACCTGTCCCCACCAGTACTGTACCCCAGTGTTATACAGTGACAGACCTGTCCCCACCAGTACTGTAC
The DNA here is from genome assembly GCF_964194155.1 of Cetorhinus maximus. Taxonomy (NCBI): domain Eukaryota; kingdom Metazoa; phylum Chordata; class Chondrichthyes; order Lamniformes; family Cetorhinidae; genus Cetorhinus; species Cetorhinus maximus. The sequence goes on along the minus strand of NC_135882.1, from coordinate 177,183,125 downwards.
CCCAGTGTTATACAGTGACAGACCTGTCCCCACCAGTACTGTACCCCAGTTTTATACATTGACAGACCTGTCCTCACCAGTACTGTACCCCAGTGTTATACAGTGACAGACCTGTCCCCACCAGTACTGTACCCCAGTGTTATACAGTGACTGACCTGTCCCCACCAGTACTGTACCCCAGTGTTATACAGTGACAGACCTGTCCCCACCAGTACTGTACCCCAGTGTTATACAGTGAAAGTCATTTCCCCACCAGTACTGTACCCCAGTGTTATCCAGTAAGAGATATGTATCCACAAGTTCTGCACCCCAGTGTTATACAGATCCACCCCACTCGTACTGTACCCCAGTGTAATACAGTGACAGATCCATCCACACCAGTTATGTACCCATGTTATACATTGACATACCTACCCCACCAGTACTGTACCCCAGTGTTATATATTGGCAGTCCTGTCACCTCCAGTACTGTGCCCCAGTGTTATACAGTGACAGACCTGTCCCCACCAGTACTGTACCCCAGTGTTATACACTGACAGACCTGTCCCCACCAGTACTGTACCCCAGTGTTATACAGTCCAGTCCCCAGCAGTATTGTACCCTAGTGTTATACAGTGACAGACCTGTCCCCACCAGTACTGTACCCCAGTGTTATACAGTGACAGACCTGTCCCCACCAGTACTGTACCCCAGTGTTATACAGTGACAGACCTGTCACCACCAGTACTGTACCCCAGTGTTATACAGTGACAGACCTGTCCCCACCAGTACTGTACCCCAGTGTTATACACTGACAGACCTGTCCCCACCAGTACTGTACCCCAGTGTTATACAGTGACAGACCTGTCCCCACCAGTACTGTACCCCAGTGTTATACACTGACAGACCTGTCCCCACCTGTACTGTACCCCAGTGTTATACAGTGACAGACCTGTCCCCACCAGTACTGTACCCCAGTGTTATACACTGACAGACCTGTCCCCACCAGTACTGTACCCCAGTGTTATACAGTGACAGAACTGTACCCACCAGTACTGTACATCTATGTTATACATTCATAGACCTGTCACCACCTGTACTGTACCCGTGTTACACATTGACAGACCTGTCCTCACCAGTACTGTACCCCAGTGTTATACAGTGAGAGAACTATACTCACCAGTACTGTACCCCAGCATTATAAAGTGACAGACCTTTCCCCACCAGTACTTTACCCCAGTGTTATACAGTGACAGACCTGTCACCACCAGTACTGTACCCCAGTGTTATACATTGATAGACATGTCCCCACCAGTACTGTACCCCAGTGTTATACAGTGACAGACCTGTCCCCACCAGTACTGTACCCCAGTGTTATACATTGACAAACCAGTCACCACCAGTAATGTACCCTAGTGTTTTACAGTGACAGACCTGTCCCCACCAGTACTGTATCCCAGTGTTATACAGTGACAGACCTGTCCCCACCAGTACTGTACCCCAGTGTTATACAGTGACAGACCTGTCCCCACCAGTTCTGTACTCCAGTGTTATACAATGACAGACCTGTCCCCACCAGTACTGTACCCCAGTGTTATACAGTAACAGACCTGTCCCCACCAGTACTGTACCCAGTGTTATCAGTGACAGACCTGTCCCCATCAGTATTGTATCCCAGTGATATACAGTGACAGACTTGTCGCCACCAGTACTGTTCCCCAGTGTTATACAGTGACAGACCTGTCCCAACCAGTACTGTACCCCAGTGTTATACAGTGACAGACCTGTCCACACCAGTACTGTACCCCAGTGTTATGCAGTGACAGACCTGTCCCCACCAGTACTGTACCCCAGTGTTATACAGAGACAGACCTGTCCCCACCAGTACTGTACCCCAGTGTTATACAGTGACAGACCTGTCACCACCAGTACTGTACCCCAGTGTTATACATTGATAGACCTGTGCTCACCAGTCCTGTATCCCAGTGTTATACAGTGACAGACCTGTCCCCACCAGTACTGTACCCCAGTGTTATACAGTGACAGACCTGTCCCCACCAGTGCTGTACCGCAGTGTTGTACAGTGACTGACCCATCCACACCAGTACTGTACCCCAGTGTTATACTGTGACAGACCTGTCCCCACCAGTACTGTACCCCAGTGTTATGCTGTGACAGACCTGTCCCCACCAGTACTGTTCCCCATTGTTATACAGTGAAAGTCATGTCCCCAGCAATACTGTACCCCAGTGTTATACAGTAAGAGACATTAATCCACCAGTTCTGCACCCCACTGTTATACAGTGTCAGATCCACCCCACCATTACAGTACCCCAATGTCATACAGTGACCGGCTGATCCACACCAGTTATGTACCCGTGTTATACAGTGACAGACCTGTCCCCACCAGTACTGTACCCCAGTGTTATACAGTGTCAGACCTGAACCCATCAGTACTGTACCCGTGTTATACAGTGTCAGACCTGAACACACCAGTACTGTACCCCAGTGTTATACATTGACAGACCTGTCACCACCAGTACTGTACCCCAGTGTTATACAGTGACAGACCTGTCCCCACCAGTACTGTACCCCAGTCTTATATATTGAGAGACCTGTCCCCACCAGTACTGTACCCCAGTCTTATATATTGACAGACCTGTCCCCACCAGTACTGTACCCCAGTGTTATACAGTGACAGACCTGTCCCGACCAGTACTGTACCCCAGTGTTATACAGTGACATACCCGTCCCCACCAGTACTGTACCCCAGTGTTATACAGTGACAGACCTGTCCCCACCAGTACTGTACCCCAGTGTTATACATTGATAGACCTGTCCGCACCAGTTCTCTACACCAGTGTTATACATTATTAGACCTGTCCGCACCAGTACTGTATCCCAGTGTTATACAGTGACAGACCTGTCCTCACTAGTGCTGTACCCCAGTGTTATACAGTGACAGACCTGTCCCCACCGGTACTGTACCCCAGTGTTATACAGTGACAGACCCGTCCCCACCAGTTCCGTACACCAGTGTTATACAGTGACAGATCCAACCCACACATACTGTCCCCCAGTGTCATACAGTGGCCGACCGATCCACACCAGTTACGTACCCATGTTACAGATTGACAGACCTGTCCCCACCAGTACTGTACCCCAGTGTTGTACATTGACAGACCTGTCCCCACCAGTACTGTACCACAGTGTTATACAGTGACAGACCTGTCCCCACCAGTACTGTTCCCCAGTGTTGTACATTGACAGACCTGTCCCCACCAGTACTGTTCCCCAGTGTTGTACAGTGACAGACCTGTCCTCACCAGTACTGTACCCCAGTGTTATACAGTGACAGACCTGTCCCCACCAGTATAGTTCCCCAGTGTTATACGTTGACAGACCTGTCCCCACCAGTACTGTACCCCAGTGTTATACAGTGACAGACCTGTCCCCACCAGTACTGTACCCCAGTGATATACACTGACAGACCTGTCCCCACCAGTACTGTACCCCAGTGTTATACACTGACAGACCTGTCCCCACCAGTACTGTACCCCAGTGTTATACAGTGACAGACCTGTCCCCACCAGTACTGTACCCCAGTGTTATACTTTGACAGACCTGTCACCACCAGTACTGTACCCCAGTGTTATACAGTGACAGACCCATCCCCACCAGCACTGTACCCCAGTGTTAAACAGCGACAGACCTGTCCCCACCAGTACTGTACACCAGTGTTATAGAGAGAGAGACCTGTCCCCACCAATACTGTACCCCAGTGTAATACAGTGACAGACCTGTCCCCACCAGTACTGTACCCCAGTGTTATACAGTGACAGACCTGTCCCCACCAGTACTGTACCCCAGTGTTATACAGTGACAGACCTGTCCCCACCAGTACTGTACCCCAGTGTTATACAGTGACAGACCTGTCCCCACCAGTACTGTACCCCAGTTTTATACATTGACAGACCTGTCCTCACCAGTACTGTACCCCAGTGTTATACAGTGACAGACCTGTCCCCACCAGTACTGTACCCCAGTGTTATACAGTGACTGACCTGTCCCCACCAGTACTGTACCCCAGTGTTATACAGTGACAGACCTGTCCCCACCAGTACTGTACCCCAGTGTTATACAGTGAAAGTCATTTCCCCACCAGTACTGTACCCCAGTGTTATCCAGTAAGAGATATGTATCCACAAGTTCTGCACCCCAGTGTTATACAGATCCACCCCACTCGTACTGTACCCCAGTGTAATACAGTGACAGATCCATCCACACCAGTTATGTACCCATGTTATACATTGACATACCTACCCCACCAGTACTGTACCCCAGTGTTATATATTGGCAGTCCTGTCACCTCCAGTACTGTGCCCCAGTGTTATACATTGACAGTCCAGTCCCCAGCAGTATTGTACCCTAGTGTTATACAGTGACAGACCTGTCCCCACCAGTACTGTACCCCAGTGTTATACAGTGACAGACCTGTCCCCACCAGTACTGTACCCCAGTGTTATACAGTGACAGACCTGTCACCACCAGTACTGTACCCCAGTGTTATACAGTGACAGACCTGTCCCCACCAGTACTGTACCCCAGTGTTATACACTGACAGACCTGTCCCCACCAGTACTGTACCCCAGTGTTATACAGTGACAGACCTGTCCCCACCAGTACTGTACCCCAGTGTTATACACTGACAGACCTGTCCCCACCTGTACTGTACCCCAGTGTTATACAGTGACAGACCTGTCCCCACCAGTACTGTACCCCAGTGTTATACACTGACAGACCTGTCCCCACCAGTGCTGTACCCCAGTGTTATACAGTGACAGACCTGTCCCCACTTGTACTGTACCCCAGCGTTATACATTGACAGACCTGTCCCCACCTGTACTGTACCCCAGTGTTATACATTGACAGACCTGTCCCCACCAGCACTGCACCCCAGTGTTATACAGTGAGAGACCTGTCCCCACCAGCACTGCACCCCAGTGTTATACAGTGACAGACCTGTCCCCACCTGTACTGTACCCCAGACTTATACATTGACAGACCTGTCCACACCAGTACTGTACCCGAGTGTTATACATTGACAGACCTGTCCTCACCAGTATTGTCCCCGGTTATACATTGACAGACCTGTCCCCACCAGTACTGTACCCCAGTGTTATACAGTGACAGACCTGTCCCCACCAGTACTGTACCCCAGTGTTATACAGTGACAGACCTGTCCCCACCAGTACTGTACCCCAGTGTTATACAGTGACAGACCTGTCCCCACCAGTACTGTACCCCAGTGTTATACAGTGACAGACCTGTCCCCACCAGTACTGTACCCCAGTTTTATACATTGACAGACCTGTCCTCACCAGTACTGTACCCCAGTGTTATACAGTGACAGACCTGTCCCCACCAGTACTGTACCCCAGTGTTATACAGTGACTGACCTGTCCCCACCAGTACTGTACCCCAGTGTTATACAGTGACAGACCTGTCCCCACCAGTACTGTACCCCAGTGTTATACAGTGAAAGTCATTTCCCCACCAGTACTGTACCCCAGTGTTATCCAGTAAGAGATATGTATCCACAAGTTCTGCACCCCAGTGTTATACAGATCCACCCCACTCGTACTGTACCCCAGTGTAATACAGTGACAGATCCATCCACACCAGTTATGTACCCATGTTATACATTGACATACCTACCCCACCAGTACTGTACCCCAGTGTTATATATTGGCAGTCCTGTCACCTCCAGTACTGTGCCCCAGTGTTATACATTGACAGTCCAGTCCCCAGCAGTATTGTACCCTAGTGTTATACAGTGACAGACCTGTCCCCACCAGTACTGTACCCCAGTGTTATACAGTGACAGACCTGTCCCCACCAGTACTGTACCCCAGTGTTATACAGTGACAGACCTGTCACCACCAGTACTGTACCCCAGTGTTATACAGTGACAGACCTGTCCCCACCAGTACTGTACCCCAGTGTTATACACTGACAGACCTGTCCCCACCAGTACTGTACCCCAGTGTTATACAGTGACAGACCTGTCCCCACCAGTACTGTACCCCAGTGTTATACACTGACAGACCTGTCCCCACCTGTACTGTACCCCAGTGTTATACAGTGACAGACCTGTCCCCACCAGTACTGTACCCCAGTGTTATACACTGACAGACCTGTCCCCACCAGTACTGTACCCCAGTGTTATACAGTGACAGAACTGTACCCACCAGTACTGTACATCTATGTTATACATTCATAGACCTGTCACCACCTGTACTGTACCCGTGTTACACATTGACAGACCTGTCCTCACCAGTACTGTACCCCAGTGTTATACAGTGAGAGAACTATACTCACCAGTACTGTACCCCAGCATTATAAAGTGACAGACCTTTCCCCACCAGTACTTTACCCCAGTGTTATACAGTGACAGACCTGTCCCCACCAGTACTGTACCCCAGTGTTATACACTGACAGACCTGTCCCCACCAGTACTGTACCCCAGTGTTATACAGTGACAGACCTGTCCCCACCAGTACTGTACCCCAGTGTTATACACTGACAGACCTGTCCCCACCTGTACTGTACCCCAGTGTTATACAGTGACAGACCTGTCCCCACCAGTACTGTACCCCAGTGTTATACACTGACAGACCTGTCCCCACCAGTGCTGTACCCCAGTGTTATACAGTGACAGACCTGTCCCCACCAGCACTGTACCCCAGTGTCATACATTGACAGACATGTCCCCACTTGTACTGTACCCCAGCGTTATACATTGACAGACCTGTCCCCACCTGTACTGTACCCCAGTGTTATACATTGACAGACCTGTCCCCACCAGCACTGCACCCCAGTGTTATACAGTGAGAGACCTGTCCCCACCAGCACTGCACCCCAGTGTTATACAGTGACAGACCTGTCCCCACCTGTACTGTACCCCAGACTTATACATTGACAGACCTGTCCACACCAGTACTGTACCCGAGTGTTATACATTGACAGACCTGTCCTCACCAGTATTGTCCCCGGTTATACATTGACAGACCTGTCCCCACCAGTACTGTACCCCAGTGTTATACAGTGACAGACCTGTCCCCACCAGTACTGTACCCCAGTGTTATACAGTGACAGACCTGTCCCCACCAGTACTGTACCCCAGTGTTATACAGTGACAGACCTGTCCCCACCAGTACTGTACCCCAGTGTTATACAGTGACAGACCTGTCCCCACCAGTACTGTACCCCAGTTTTATACATTGACAGACCTGTCCTCACCAGTACTGTACCCCAGTGTTATACAGTGACAGACCTGTCCCCACCAGTACTGTACCCCAGTGTTATACAGTGACTGACCTGTCCCCACCAGTACTGTACCCCAGTGTTATACAGTGACAGACCTGTCCCCACCAGTACTGTACCCCAGTGTTATACAGTGAAAGTCATTTCCCCACCAGTACTGTACCCCAGTGTTATCCAGTAAGAGATATGTATCCACAAGTTCTGCACCCCAGTGTTATACAGATCCACCCCACTCGTACTGTACCCCAGTGTAATACAGTGACAGATCCATCCACACCAGTTATGTACCCATGTTATACATTGACATACCTACCCCACCAGTACTGTACCCCAGTGTTATATATTGGCAGTCCTGTCACCTCCAGTACTGTGCCCCAGTGTTATACATTGACAGTCCAGTCCCCAGCAGTATTGTACCCTAGTGTTATACAGTGACAGACCTGTCCCCACCAGTACTGTACCCCAGTGTTATACAGTGACAGACCTGTCCCCACCAGTACTGTACCCCAGTGTTATACAGTGACAGACCTGTCACCACCAGTACTGTACCCCAGTGTTATACAGTGACAGACCTGTCCCCACCAGTACTGTACCCCAGTGTTATACACTGACAGACCTGTCCCCACCAGTACTGTACCCCAGTGTTATACAGTGACAGACCTGTCCCCACCAGTACTGTACCCCAGTGTTATACACTGACAGACCTGTCCCCACCTGTACTGTACCCCAGTGTTATACAGTGACAGACCTGTCCCCACCAGTACTGTACCCCAGTGTTATACACTGACAGACCTGTCCCCACCAGTACTGTACCCCAGTGTTATACAGTGACAGAACTGTACCCACCAGTACTGTACATCTATGTTATACATTCATAGACCTGTCACCACCTGTACTGTACCCGTGTTACACATTGACAGACCTGTCCTCACCAGTACTGTACCCCAGTGTTATACAGTGAGAGAACTATACTCACCAGTACTGTACCCCAGCATTATAAAGTGACAGACCTTTCCCCACCAGTACTTTACCCCAGTGTTATACAGTGACAGACCTGTCACCACCAGTACTGTACCCCAGTGTTATACATTGATAGACATGTCCCCACCAGTACTGTACCCCAGTGTTATACAGTGACAGACCTGTCCCCACCAGTACTGTACCCCAGTGTTATACATTGACAAACCAGTCACCACCAGTAATGTACCCTAGTGTTTTACAGTGACAGACCTGTCCCCACCAGTACTGTATCCCAGTGTTATACAGTGACAGACCTGTCCCCACCAGTACTGTACCCCAGTGTTATACAGTGACAGACCTGTCCCCACCAGTTCTGTACTCCAGTGTTATACAATGACAGACCTGTCCCCACCAGTACTGTACCCCAGTGTTATACAGTAACAGACCTGTCCCCACCAGTACTGTACCCAGTGTTATCAGTGACAGACCTGTCCCCATCAGTATTGTATCCCAGTGATATACAGTGACAGACTTGTCGCCACCAGTACTGTTCCCCAGTGTTATACAGTGACAGACCTGTCCCAACCAGTACTGTACCCCAGTGTTATACAGTGACAGACCTGTCCACACCAGTACTGTACCCCAGTGTTATGCAGTGACAGACCTGTCCCCACCAGTACTGTACCCCAGTGTTATACAGAGACAGACCTGTCCCCACCAGTACTGTACCCCAGTGTTATACAGTGACAGACCTGTCACCACCAGTACTGTACCCCAGTGTTATACATTGATAGACCTGTGCTCACCAGTCCTGTATCCCAGTGTTATACAGTGACAGACCTGTCCCCACCAGTACTGTACCCCAGTGTTATACAGTGACAGACCTGTCCCCACCAGTGCTGTACCGCAGTGTTGTACAGTGACTGACCCATCCACACCAGTACTGTACCCCAGTGTTATACTGTGACAGACCTGTCCCCACCAGTACTGTACCCCAGTGTTATGCTGTGACAGACCTGTCCCCACCAGTACTGTTCCCCATTGTTATACAGTGAAAGTCATGTCCCCAGCAATACTGTACCCCAGTGTTATACAGTAAGAGACATTAATCCACCAGTTCTGCACCCCACTGTTATACAGTGTCAGATCCACCCCACCATTACAGTACCCCAATGTCATACAGTGACCGGCTGATCCACACCAGTTATGTACCCGTGTTATACAGTGACAGACCTGTCCCCACCAGTACTGTACCCCAGTGTTATACAGTGTCAGACCTGAACCCATCAGTACTGTACCCGTGTTATACAGTGTCAGACCTGAACACACCAGTACTGTACCCCAGTGTTATACATTGACAGACCTGTCACCACCAGTACTGTACCCCAGTGTTATACAGTGACAGACCTGTCCCCACCAGTACTGTACCCCAGTCTTATATATTGAGAGACCTGTCCCCACCAGTACTGTACCCCAGTCTTATATATTGACAGACCTGTCCCCACCAGTACTGTACCCCAGTGTTATACAGTGACAGACCTGTCCCGACCAGTACTGTACCCCAGTGTTATACAGTGACATACCCGTCCCCACCAGTACTGTACCCCAGTGTTATACAGTGACAGACCTGTCCCCACCAGTACTGTACCCCAGTGTTATACATTGATAGACCTGTCCGCACCAGTTCTCTACACCAGTGTTATACATTATTAGACCTGTCCGCACCAGTACTGTATCCCAGTGTTATACAGTGACAGACCTGTCCTCACTAGTGCTGTACCCCAGTGTTATACAGTGACAGACCTGTCCCCACCGGTACTGTACCCCAGTGTTATACAGTGACAGACCCGTCCCCACCAGTTCCGTACACCAGTGTTATACAGTGACAGATCCAACCCACACATACTGTCCCCCAGTGTCATACAGTGGCCGACCGATCCACACCAGTTACGTACCCATGTTACAGATTGACAGACCTGTCCCCACCAGTACTGTACCCCAGTGTTGTACATTGACAGACCTGTCCCCACCAGTACTGTACCACAGTGTTATACAGTGACAGACCTGTCCCCACCAGTACTGTTCCCCAGTGTTGTACATTGACAGACCTGTCCCCACCAGTACTGTTCCCCAGTGTTGTACAGTGACAGACCTGTCCTCACCAGTACTGTACCCCAGTGTTATACAGTGACAGACCTGTCCCCACCAGTATAGTTCCCCAGTGTTATACGTTGACAGACCTGTCCCCACCAGTACTGTACCCCAGTGTTATACAGTGACAGACCTGTCCCCACCAGTACTGTACCCCAGTGATATACACTGACAGACCTGTCCCCACCAGTACTGTACCCCAGTGTTATACACTGACAGACCTGTCCCCACCAGTACTGTACCCCAGTGTTATACAGTGACAGACCTGTCCCCACCAGTACTGTACCCCAGTGTTATACTTTGACAGACCTGTCACCACCAGTACTGTACCCCAGTGTTATACAGTGACAGACCCATCCCCACCAGTACTGTACCCCAGTGTTAAACAGCGACAGACCTGTCCCCACCAGTACTGTACACCAGTGTTATAGAGAGAGAGACCTGTCCCCACCAATACTGTACCCCAGTGTAATACAGTGACAGACCTGTCCCCACCAGTACTGTACCCCAGTGTTATACAGTCATAGACCTGTCCCCACCAGTACTGTACCCCAGTGTTATACAGTGACAGACCTGTCCCCACCTTTACTGTACCCGTTTTACACATTGACAGACCTGTCCCCACCAGTACTGTACCCCAGTGTTATACAGTGAGAGACCTGTCCCCACCAGTACTGTACCCCAGTATTATACATTGATAGACCAGTCCCCACCAGTCCAGTATCCCAGTGTTATACAGTGACAGACCGGTCCCCACCAGTACTGTACCCCAGTGTTATACAGTGACAGGCATGTCCCCGCCAGTACTGTACCCCAGTGTTATACAGTGCCAGACTTGTCCCCACCAGTACTGTTCCCCAGTGTTATACAGTGAAAGTCATGTCCCCAGCAATACTGTACCCCAGTGTTATACAGTAAGAGACATTAATCCACCAGTTCAGCACCCCACTGTTATACAGTGTCAGATCCACCCCACCATTACAGTACCCCAATGTCATACAGTGACCGGCTGATCCACACCAGTTATGTACCCGTGTTATACAGTGACAGACCTGTCCCCACCAGTACTGTACCCCAGTGTTATACAGTGTCAGACCTGAACCCATCAGTACTGTACCCGTGTTATACAGTGTCAGACCTGAACACACCAGTACTGTACCCCAGTGTTATACATTGACAGACCTGTCACCACCAGTACTGTACCCCAGTGTTATACAGTGACAGACCTGTCCCCACCAGTACTGTACCCCAGTCTTATATATTGAGAGACCTGTCCCCACCAGTACTGTACCCCAGTCTTATATATTGACAGACCTGTCCCCACCAGTACTGTACCCCAGTGTTATACAGTGACAGACCTGTCCCGACCAGTACTGTACCCCAGTGTTATACAGTGACATACCCGTCCCCACCAGTACTGTACCCCAGTGTTATACAGTGACAGACCTGTCCCCACCAGTACTGTACCCCAGTGTTATACATTGATAGACCTGTCCGCACCAGTTCTCTACACCAGTGTTATACATTGATATACCTGTCCGCACCAGTACTGTACCCCAGTGTTATACATTATTAGACCTGTCCGCACCAGTACTGTATCCCAGTGTTATACAGTGACAGACCTGTCCTCACTAGTGCTGTACCCCAGTGTTATACAGTGACAGACCTGTCCCCAGCGGTACTGTACCCCAGTGTTATACAGTGACAGACCCGTCCCCACCAGTACCGTACACCAGTGTTATACAGTGACAGACCTGTCCCCACCTGTACTGTACCCCAGTGTTATACATTGACAGACCTGTCCCCACCAGCACTGCACCCCAGTGTTATACAGTGAGAGACCTGTCCCCACCAGCACTGCACCCCAGTGTTATACAGTGACAGACCTGTCCCCACCTGTACTGTACCCCAGACTTATACATTGACAGACCTGTCCACACCAGTACTGTACCCGAGTGTTATACATTGACAGACCTGTCCTCACCAGTATTGTCCCCGGTTATACATTGACAGACCTGTCCCCACCAGTACTGTACCCCAGTGTTATACAGTGACAGACCTGTCCCCACCAGTACTGTACCCCAGTGTTATACAGTGACAGACCTGTCCCCACCAGTACTGTACCCCAGTGTTATACAGTGACAGACCTGTCCCCACCAGTACTGTACCCCAGTGTTATACAGTGACAGACCTGTCCCCACCAGTACTGTACCCCAGTTTTATACATTGACAGACCTGTCCTCACCAGTACTGTACCCCAGTGTTATACAGTGACAGACCTGTCCCCACCAGTACTGTACCCCAGTGTTATACAGTGACTGACCTGTCCCCACCAGTACTGTACCCCAGTGTTATACAGTGACAGACCTGTCCCCACCAGTACTGTACCCCAGTGTTATACAGTGAAAGTCATTTCCCCACCAGTACTGTACCCCAGTGTTATCCAGTAAGAGATATGTATCCACAAGTTCTGCACCCCAGTGTTATACAGATCCACCCCACTCGTACTGTACCCCAGTGTAATACAGTGACAGATCCATCCACACCAGTTATGTACCCATGTTATACATTGACATACCTACCCCACCAGTACTGTACCCCAGTGTTATATATTGGCAGTCCTGTCACCTCCAGTACTGTGCCCCAGTGTTATACATTGACAGTCCAGTCCCCAGCAGTATTGTACCCTAGTGTTATACAGTGACAGACCTGTCCCCACCAGTACTGTACCCCAGTGTTATACAGTGACAGACCTGTCCCCACCAGTACTGTACCCCAGTGTTATACAGTGACAGACCTGTCACCACCAGTACTGTACCCCAGTGTTATACAGTGACAGACCTGTCCCCACCAGTACTGTACCCCAGTGTTATACACTGACAGACCTGTCCCCACCAGTACTGTACCCCAGTGTTATACAGTGACAGACCTGTCCCCACCAGTACTGTACCCCAGTGTTATACACTGACAGACCTGTCCCCACCTGTACTGTACCCCAGTGTTATACAGTGACAGACCTGTCCCCACCAGTACTGTACCCCAGTGTTATACACTGACAGACCTGTCCCCACCAGTGCTGTACCCCAGTGTTATACAGTGACAGACCTGTCCCCACCAGCACTGTACCCCAGTGTCATACATTGACAGACATGTCCCCACTTGTACTGTACCCCAGCGTTATACATTGACAGACCTGTCCCCACCTGTACTGTACCCCAGTGTTATACATTGACAGACCTGTCCCCACCAGCACTGCATCCCAGTGTTATACAGTGAGAGACCTGTCCCCACCAGCACTGCACCCCAGTGTTATACAGTGACAGACCTGTCCCCACCTGTACTGTACCCCAGACTTATACATTGACAGACCTGTCCACACCAGTACTGTACCCGAGTGTTATACATTGACAGACCTGTCCTCACCAGTATTGTCCCCGGTTATACATTGACAGACCTGTCCCCACCAGTACTGTACCCCAGTGTTATACAGTGACAGACCTGTCCCCACCAGTACTGTACCCCAGTGTTATACAGTGACAGACCTGTCCCCACCAGTACTGTACCCCAGTGTTATACAGTGACAGACCTGTCCCCACCAGTACTGTACCCCAGTGTTATACAGTGACAGACCTGTCCCCACCAGTACTGTACCCCAGTTTTATACATTGACAGACCTGTCCTCACCAGTACTGTACCCCAGTGTTATACAGTGACAGACCTGTCCCCACCAGTACTGTACCCCAGTGTTATACAGTGACTGACCTGTCCCCACCAGTACTGTACCCCAGTGTTATACAGTGACAGACCTGTCCCCACCAGTACTGTACCCCAGTGTTATACAGTGAAAGTCATTTCCCCACCAGTACTGTACCCCAGTGTTATCCAGTAAGAGATATGTATCCACAAGTTCTGCACCCCAGTGTTATACAGATCCACCCCACTCGTACTGTACCCCAGTGTAATACAGTGACAGATCCATCCACACCAGTTATGTACCCATGTTATACATTGACATACCTACCCCACCAGTACTGTACCCCAGTGTTATATATTGGCAGTCCTGTCACCTCCAGTACTGTGCCCCAGTGTTATACATTGACAGTCCAGTCCCCAGCAGTATTGTACCCTAGTGTTATACAGTGACAGACCTGTCCCCACCAGTACTGTACCCCAGTGTTATACAGTGACAGACCTGTCCCCACCAGTACTGTACCCCAGTGTTATACAGTGACAGACCTGTCACCACCAGTACTGTACCCCAGTGTTATACAGTGACAGACCTGTCCCCACCAGTACTGTACCCCAGTGTTATACACTGACAGACCTGTCCCCACCAGTACTGTACCCCAGTGTTATACAGTGACAGACCTGTCCCCACCAGTACTGTACCCCAGTGTTATACACTGACAGACCTGTCCCCACCTGTACTGTACCCCAGTGTTATACAGTGACAGACCTGTCCCCACCAGTACTGTACCCCAGTGTTATACACTGACAGACCTGTCCCCACCAGTACTGTACCCCAGTGTTATACAGTGACAGAACTGTACCCACCAGTACTGTACATCTATGTTATACATTCATAGACCTGTCACCACCTGTACTGTACCCGTGTTACACATTGACAGACCTGTCCTCACCAGTACTGTACCCCAGTGTTATACAGTGAGAGAACTATACTCACCAGTACTGTACCCCAGCATTATAAAGTGACAGACCTTTCCCCACCAGTACTTTACCCCAGTGTTATACAGTGACAGACCTGTCACCACCAGTACTGTACCCCAGTGTTATACATTGATAGACATGTCCCCACCAGTACTGTACCCCAGTGTTATACAGTGACAGACCTGTCCCCACCAGTACTGTACCCCAGTGTTATACATTGACAAACCAGTCACCACCAGTAATGTACCCTAGTGTTTTACAGTGACAGACCTGTCCCCACCAGTACTGTATCCCAGTGTTATACAGTGACAGACCTGTCCCCACCAGTACTGTACCCCAGTGTTATACAGTGACAGACCTGTCCCCACCAGTTCTGTACTCCAGTGTTATACAATGACAGACCTGTCCCCACCAGTACTGTACCCCAGTGTTATACAGTAACAGACCTGTCCCCACCAGTACTGTACCCAGTGTTATCAGTGACAGACCTGTCCCCATCAGTATTGTGTCCCAGTGATATACAGTGACAGACTTGTCGCCACCAGTACTGTTCCCCAGTGTTATACAGTGACAGACCTGTCCCAACCAGTACTGTACCCCAGTGTTATACAGTGACAGACCTGTCCACACCAGTACTGTACCCCAGTGTTATGCAGTGACAGACCTGTCCCCACCAGTACTGTACCCCAGTGTTATACAGAGACAGACCTGTCCCCACCAGTACTGTACCCCAGTGTTATACAGTGACAGACCTGTCACCACCAGTACTGTACCCCAGTGTTATACATTGATAGACCTGTGCTCACCAGTCCTGTATCCCAGTGTTATACAGTGACAGACCTGTCCCCACCAGTACTGTACCCCAGTGTTATACAGTGACAGACCTGTCCCCACCAGTGCTGTACCGCAGTGTTGTACAGTGACTGACCCATCCACACCAGTACTGTACCCCAGTGTTATACAGTGACAGACCTGTCCCCACCAGTACTGTACCCCAGTGTTATACAGTGACTGACCTGTCCCCACCAGTACTGTACCCCAGTGTTATACAGTGACAGACCTGTCCCCACCAGTACTGTACCCCAGTGTTATACAGTGAAAGTCATTTCCCCACCAGTACTGTACCCCAGTGTTATCCAGTAAGAGATATGTATCCACAAGTTCTGCACCCCAGTGTTATACAGATCCACCCCACTCGTACTGTACCCCAGTGTAATACAGTGACAGATCCATCCACACCAGTTATGTACCCATGTTATACATTGACATACCTACCCCACCAGTACTGTACCCCAGTGTTATATATTGGCAGTCCTGTCACCTCCAGTACTGTGCCCCAGTGTTATACATTGACAGTCCAGTCCCCAGCAGTATTGTACCCTAGTGTTATACAGTGACAGACCTGTCCCCACCAGTACTGTACCCCAGTGTTATACAGTGACAGACCTGTCCCCACCAGTACTGTACCCCAGTGTTATACAGTGACAGACCTGTCACCACCAGTACTGTACCCCAGTGTTATACAGTGACAGACCTGTCCCCACCAGTACTGTACCCCAGTGTTATACACTGACAGACCTGTCCCCACCAGTACTGTACCCCAGTGTTATACAGTGACAGACCTGTCCCCACCAGTACTGTACCCCAGTGTTATACACTGACAGACCTGTCCCCACCTGTACTGTACCCCAGTGTTATACAGTGACAGACCTGTCCCCACCAGTACTGTACCCCAGTGTTATACACTGACAGACCTGTCCCCACCAGTACTGTACCCCAGTGTTATACAGTGACAGAACTGTACCCACCAGTACTGTACATCTATGTTATACATTCATAGACCTGTCACCACCTGTACTGTACCCGTGTTACACATTGACAGACCTGTCCTCACCAGTACTGTACCCCAGTGTTATACAGTGAGAGAACTATACTCACCAGTACTGTACCCCAGCATTATAAAGTGACAGACCTTTCCCCACCAGTACTTTACCCCAGTGTTATACAGTGACAGACCTGTCACCACCAGTACTGTACCCCAGTGTTATACATTGATAGACATGTCCCCACCAGTACTGTACCCCAGTGTTATACAGTGACAGACCTGTCCCCACCAGTACTGTACCCCAGTGTTATACATTGACAAACCAGTCACCACCAGTAATGTACCCTAGTGTTTTACAGTGACAGACCTGTCCCCACCAGTACTGTATCCCAGTGTTATACAGTGACAGACCTGTCCCCACCAGTACTGTACCCCAGTGTTATACAGTGACAGACCTGTCCCCACCAGTTCTGTACTCCAGTGTTATACAATGACAGACCTGTCCCCACCAGTACTGTACCCCAGTGTTATACAGTAACAGACCTGTCCCCACCAGTACTGTACCCAGTGTTATCAGTGACAGACCTGTCCCCATCAGTATTGTATCCCAGTGATATACAGTGACAGACTTGTCGCCACCAGTACTGTTCCCCAGTGTTATACAGTGACAGACCTGTCCCAACCAGTACTGTACCCCAGTGTTATACAGTGACAGACCTGTCCACACCAGTACTGTACCCCAGTGTTATGCAGTGACAGACCTGTCCCCACCAGTACTGTACCCCAGTGTTATGCTGTGACAGACCTGTCCCCACCAGTACTGTTCCCCATTGTTATACAGTGAAAGTCATGTCCCCAGCAATACTGTACCCCAGTGTTATACAGTAAGAGACATTAATCCACCAGTTCTGCACCCCACTGTTATACAGTGTCAGATCCACCCCACCATTACAGTACCCCAATGTCATACAGTGACCGGCTGATCCACACCAGTTATGTACCCGTGTTATACAGTGACAGACCTGTCCCCACCAGTACTGTACCCCAGTGTTATACAGTGTCAGACCTGAACCCATCAGTACTGTACCCGTGTTATACAGTGTCAGACCTGAACACACCAGTACTGTACCCCAGTGTTATACATTGACAGACCTGTCACCACCAGTACTGTACCCCAGTGTTATACAGTGACAGACCTGTCCCCACCAGTACTGTACCCCAGTCTTATATATTGAGAGACCTGTCCCCACCAGTACTGTACCCCAGTCTTATATATTGACAGACCTGTCCCCACCAGTACTGTACCCCAGTGTTATACAGTGACAGACCTGTCCCGACCAGTACTGTACCCCAGTGTTATACAGTGACATACCCGTCCCCACCAGTACTGTACCCCAGTGTTATACAGTGACAGACCTGTCCCCACCAGTACTGTACCCCAGTGTTATACATTGATAGACCTGTCCGCACCAGTTCTCTACACCAGTGTTATACATTATTAGACCTGTCCGCACCAGTACTGTATCCCAGTGTTATACAGTGACAGACCTGTCCTCACTAGTGCTGTACCCCAGTGTTATACAGTGACAGACCTGTCCCCACCGGTACTGTACCCCAGTGTTATACAGTGACAGACCCGTCCCCACCAGTTCCGTACACCAGTGTTATACAGTGACAGATTCAACCCACACATACTGTCCCCCAGTGTCATACAGTGGCCGACCGATCCACACCAGTTACGTACCCATGTTACAGATTGACAGACCTGTCCCCACCAGTACTGTACCCCAGTGTTGTACATTGACAGACCTGTCCCCACCAGTACTGTACCACAGTGTTATACAGTGACAGACCTGTCCCCACCAGTACTGTTCCCCAGTGTTGTACATTGACAGACCTGTCCCCACCAGTACTGTTCCCCAGTGTTGTACAGTGACAGACCTGTCCTCACCAGTACTGTACCCCAGTGTTATACAGTGACAGACCTGTCCCCACCAGTATAGTTCCCCAGTGTTATACGTTGACAGACCTGTCCCCACCAGTACTGTACCCCAGTGTTATACAGTGACAGACCTGTCCCCACCAGTACTGTACCCCAGTGATATACACTGACAGACCTGTCCCCACCAGTACTGTACCCCAGTGTTATACACTGACAGACCTGTCCCCACCAGTACTGTACCCCAGTGTTATACAGTGACAGACCTGTCCCCACCAGTACTGTACCCCAGTGTTATACTTTGACAGACCTGTCACCACCAGTACTGTACCCCAGTGTTATACAGTGACAGACCCATCCCCACCAGTACTGTACCCCAGTGTTAAACAGCGACAGACCTGTCCCCACCAGTACTGTACACCAGTGTTATAGAGAGAGAGACCTGTCCCCACCAATACTGTACCCCAGTGTAATACAGTGACAGACCTGTCCCCACCAGTACTGTACCCCAGTGTTATACAGTCATAGACCTGTCCCCACCAGTACTGTACCCCAGTGTTATACAGTGACAGACCTGTCCCCACCTTTACTGTACCCGTTTTACACATTGACAGACCTGTCCCCACCAGTACTGTACCCCAGTGTTATACAGTGAGAGACCTGTCCCCACCAGTACTGTACCCCAGTATTATACATTGATAGACCAGTCCCCACCAGTCCAGTATCCCAGTGTTATACAGTGACAGACCGGTCCCCACCAGTACTGTACCCCAGTGTTATACAGTGACAGGCATGTCCCCGCCAGTACTGTACCCCAGTGTTATACAGTGCCAGACTTGTCCCCACCAGTACTGTTCCCCAGTGTTATACAGTGAAAGTCATGTCCCCAGCAATACTGTACCCCAGTGTTATACAGTAAGAGACATTAATCCACCAGTTCAGCACCCCACTGTTATACAGTGTCAGATCCACCCCACCATTACAGTACCCCAATGTCATACAGTGACCGGCTGATCCACACCAGTTATGTACCCGTGTTATACAGTGACAGACCTGTCCCCACCAGTACTGTACCCCAGTGTTATACAGTGTCAGACCTGAACCCATCAGTACTGTACCCGTGTTATACAGTGTCAGACCTGAACACACCAGTACTGTACCCCAGTGTTATACATTGACAGACCTGTCACCACCAGTACTGCACCCCAGTGTTATACAGTGACAGACCTGTCCCCACCAGTACTGTACCCCAGTCTTATATATTGAGAGACCTGTCCCCACCAGTACTGTACCCCAGTCTTATATATTGACAGACCTGTCCCCACCAGTACTGTACCCCAGTGTTATACAGTGACAGACCTGTCCCGACCAGTACTGTACCCCAGTGTTATACAGTGACATACCCGTCCCCACCAGTACTGTACCCCAGTGTTATACAGTGACAGACCTGTCCCCACCAGTACTGTACCCCAGTGTTATACATTGATAGACCTGTCCGCACCAGTTCTCTACACCAGTGTTATACATTGATATACCTGTCCGCACCAGTACTGTACCCCAGTGTTATACATTATTAGACCTGTCCGCACCAGTACTGTATCCCAGTGTTATACAGTGACAGACCTGTCCTCACTAGTGCTGTACCCCAGTGTTATACAGTGACAGACCTGTCCCCACCGGTACTGTACCCCAGTGTTATACAGTGACAGACCCGTCCCCACCAGTACCGTACACCAGTGTTATACAGTGACAGACCTGTCCCCACCTGTACTGTACCCCAGTGTTATACATTGACAGACCTGTCCCCACCAGCACTGCACCCCAGTGTTATACAGTGAGAGACCTGTCCCCACCAGCACTGCACCCCAGTGTTATACAGTGACAGACCTGTCCCCACCTGTACTGTACCCCAGACTTATACATTGACAGACCTGTCCACACCAGTACTGTACCCGAGTGTTATACATTGACAGACCTGTCCTCACCAGTATTGTCCCCGGTTATACATTGACAGACCTGTCCCCACCAGTACTGTACCCCAGTGTTATACAGTGACAGACCTGTCCCCACCAGTACTGTACCCCAGTGTTATACAGTGACAGACCTGTCCCCACCAGTACTGTACCCCAGTGTTATACAGTGACAGACCTGTCCCCACCAGTACTGTACCCCAGTGTTATACAGTGACAGACCTGTCCCCACCAGTACTGTACCCCAGTTTTATACATTGACAGACCTGTCCTCACCAGTACTGTACCCCAGTGTTATACAGTGACAGACCTGTCCCCACCAGTACTGTACCCCAGTGTTATACAGTGACTGACCTGTCCCCACCAGTACTGTACCCCAGTGTTATACATTGATAGACCTGTCCGCACCAGTTCTCTACACCAGTGTTATACATTATTAGACCTGTCCGCACCAGTACTGTATCCCAGTGTTATACAGTGACAGACCTGTCCTCACTAGTGCTGTACCCCAGTGTTATACAGTGACAGACCTGTCCCCACCGGTACTGTACCCCAGTGTTATACAGTGACAGACCCGTCCCCACCAGTTCCGTACACCAGTGTTATACAGTGACAGATCCAACCCACACATACTGTCCCCCAGTGTCATACAGTGGCCGACCGATCCACACCAGTTACGTACCCATGTTACAGATTGACAGACCTGTCCCCACCAGTACTGTACCCCAGTGTTGTACATTGACAGACCTGTCCCCACCAGTACTGTACCACAGTGTTATACAGTGACAGACCTGTCCCCACCAGTACTGTTCCCCAGTGTTGTACATTGACAGACCTGTCCCCACCAGTACTGTTCCCCAGTGTTGTACAGTGACAGACCTGTCCTCACCAGTACTGTACCCCAGTGTTATACAGTGACAGACCTGTCCCCACCAGTATAGTTCCCCAGTGTTATACGTTGACAGACCTGTCCCCACCAGTACTGTACCCCAGTGTTATACAGTGACAGACCTGTCCCCACCAGTACTGTACCCCAGTGATATACACTGACAGACCTGTCCCCACCAGTACTGTACCCCAGTGTTATACACTGACAGACCTGTCCCCACCAGTACTGTACCCCAGTGTTATACAGTGACAGACCTGTCCCCACCAGTACTGTACCCCAGTGTTATACTTTGACAGACCTGTCACCACCAGTACTGTACCCCAGTGTTATACAGTGACAGACCCATCCCCACCAGTACTGTACCCCAGTGTTAAACAGCGACAGACCTGTCCCCACCAGTACTGTACACCAGTGTTATAGAGAGAGAGACCTGTCCCCACCAATACTGTACCCCAGTGTAATACAGTGACAGACCTGTCCCCACCAGTACTGTACCCCAGTGTTATACAGTCATAGACCTGTCCCCACCAGTACTGTACCCCAGTGTTATACAGTGACAGACCTGTCCCCACCTTTACTGTACCCGTTTTACACATTGACAGACCTGTCCCCACCAGTACTGTACCCCAGTGTTATACAGTGAGAGACCTGTCCCCACCAGTACTGTACCCCAGTATTATACATTGATAGACCAGTCCCCACCAGTCCAGTATCCCAGTGTTATACAGTGACAGACCGGTCCCCACCAGTACTGTACCCCAGTGTTATACAGTGACAGGCATGTCCCCGCCAGTACTGTACCCCAGTGTTATACAGTGCCAGACTTGTCCCCACCAGTACTGTTCCCCAGTGTTATACAGTGAAAGTCATGTCCCCAGCAATACTGTACCCCAGTGTTATACAGTAAGAGACATTAATCCACCAGTTCAGCACCCCACTGTTATACAGTGTCAGATCCACCCCACCATTACAGTACCCCAATGTCATACAGTGACCGGCTGATCCACACCAGTTATGTACCCGTGTTATACAGTGACAGACCTGTCCCCACCAGTACTATACCCCAGTGTTATACAGTGTCAGACCTGAACCCATCAGTACTGTACCCGTGTTATACAGTGTCAGACCTGAACACACCAGTACTGTACCCCAGTGTTATACATTGACAGACCTGTCACCACCAGTACTGCACCCCAGTGTTATACAGTGACAGACCTGTCCCCACCAGTACTGTACCCCAGTCTTATATATTGAGAGACCTGTCCCCACCAGTACTGTACCCCAGTCTTATATATTGACAGACCTGTCCCCACCAGTACTGTACCCCAGTGTTATACAGTGACAGACCTGTCCCGACCAGTACTGTACCCCAGTGTTATACAGTGACATACCCGTCCCCACCAGTACTGTACCCCAGTGTTATACAGTGACAGACCTGTCCCCACCAGTACTGTACCCCAGTGTTATACATTGATAGACCTGTCCGCACCAGTTCTCTACACCAGTGTTATACATTGATATACCTGTCCGCACCAGTACTGTACCCCAGTGTTATACATTATTAGACCTGTCCGCACCAGTACTGTATCCCAGTGTTATACAGTGACAGACCTGTCCTCACTAGTGCTGTACCCCAGTGTTATACAGTGACAGACCTGTCCCCACCGGTACTGTACCCCAGTGTTATACAGTGACAGACCCGTCCCCACCAGTACCGTACACCAGTGTTATACAGTGACAGACCTGTCCCCACCTGTACTGTACCCCAGTGTTATACATTGACAGACCTGTCCCCACCAGCACTGCACCCCAGTGTTATACAGTGAGAGACCTGTCCCCACCAGCACTGCACCCCAGTGTTATACAGTGACAGACCTGTCCCCACCTGTACTGTACCCCAGACTTATACATTGACAGACCTGTCCACACCAGTACTGTACCCGAGTGTTATACATTGACAGACCTGTCCTCACCAGTATTGTCCCCGGTTATACATTGACAGACCTGTCCCCACCAGTACTGTACCCCAGTGTTATACAGTGACAGACCTGTCCCCACCAGTACTGTACCCCAGTGTTATACAGTGACAGACCTGTCCCCACCAGTACTGTACCCCAGTGTTATACAGTGACAGACCTGTCCCCACCAGTACTGTACCCCAGTGTTATACAGTGACAGACCTGTCCCCACCAGTACTGTACCCCAGTTTTATACATTGACAGACCTGTCCTCACCAGTACTGTACCCCAGTGTTATACAGTGACAGACCTGTCCCCACCAGTACTGTACCCCAGTGTTATACAGTGACTGACCTGTCCCCACCAGTACTGTACCCCAGTGTTATACATTGATAGACCTGTCCGCACCAGTTCTCTACACCAGTGTTATACATTATTAGACCTGTCCGCACCAGTACTGTATCCCAGTGTTATACAGTGACAGACCTGTCCTCACTAGTGCTGTACCCCAGTGTTATACAGTGACAGACCTGTCCCCACCGGTACTGTACCCCAGTGTTATACAGTGACAGACCCGTCCCCACCAGTTCCGTACACCAGTGTTATACAGTGACAGATCCAACCCACACATACTGTCCCCCAGTGTCATACAGTGGCCGACCGATCCACACCAGTTACGTACCCATGTTACAGATTGACAGACCTGTCCCCACCAGTACTGTACCCCAGTGTTGTACATTGACAGACCTGTCCCCACCAGTACTGTACCACAGTGTTATACAGTGACAGACCTGTCCCCACCAGTACTGTTCCCCAGTGTTGTACATTGACAGACCTGTCCCCACCAGTACTGTTCCCCAGTGTTGTACAGTGACAGACCTGTCCTCACCAGTACTGTACCCCAGTGTTATACAGTGACAGACCTGTCCCCACCAGTATAGTTCCCCAGTGTTATACGTTGACAGACCTGTCCCCACCAGTACTGTACCCCAGTGTTATACAGTGACAGACCTGTCCCCACCAGTACTGTACCCCAGTGATATACACTGACAGACCTGTCCCCACCAGTACTGTACCCCAGTGTTATACACTGACAGACCTGTCCCCACCAGTACTGTACCCCAGTGTTATACAGTGACAGACCTGTCCCCACCAGTACTGTACCCCAGTGTTATACTTTGACAGACCTGTCACCACCAGTACTGTACCCCAGTGTTATACAGTGACAGACCCATCCCCACCAGTACTGTACCCCAGTGTTAAACAGCGACAGACCTGTCCCCACCAGTACTGTACACCAGTGTTATAGAGAGAGAGACCTGTCCCCACCAATACTGTACCCCAGTGTAATACAGTGACAGACCTGTCCCCACCAGTACTGTACCCCAGTGTTATACAGTCATAGACCTGTCCCCACCAGTACTGTACCCCAGTGTTATACAGTGACAGACCTGTCCCCACCTTTACTGTACCCGTTTTACACATTGACAGACCTGTCCCCACCAGTACTGTACCCCAGTGTTATACAGTGAGAGACCTGTCCCCACCAGTACTGTACCCCAGTATTATACATTGATAGACCAGTCCCCACCAGTCCAGTATCCCAGTGTTATACAGTGACAGACCGGTCCCCACCAGTACTGTACCCCAGTGTTATACAGTGACAGGCATGTCCCCGCCAGTACTGTACCCCAGTGTTATACAGTGCCAGACTTGTCCCCACCAGTACTGTTCCCCAGTGTTATACAGTGAAAGTCATGTCCCCAGCAATACTGTACCCCAGTGTTATACAGTAAGAGACATTAATCCACCAGTTCAGCACCCCACTGTTATACAGTGCCAGATCCACCCCACCATTACAGTACCCCAATGTCATACAGTGACCGGCTGATCCACACCAGTTATGTACCCGTGTTATACAGTGACAGACCTGTCCCCACCAGTACTGTACCCCAGTGTTATACAGTGTCAGACCTGAACCCATCAGTACTGTACCCGTGTTATACAGTGTCAGACCTGAACACACCAGTACTGTACCCCAGTGTTATACATTGACAGACCTGTCACCACCAGTACTGTACCCCAGTGTTATACAGTGACAGACCTGTCCCCACCAGTACTGTACCCCAGTCTTATATATTGAGAGACCTGTCCCCACCAGTACTGTACCCCAGTCTTATATATTGACAGACCTGTCCCCACCAGTACTGTACCCCAGTGTTATACAGTGACAGACCTGTCCCGACCAGTACTGT
The DNA here is from genome assembly GCF_964194155.1 of Cetorhinus maximus. Lineage (NCBI taxonomy): Eukaryota > Metazoa > Chordata > Chondrichthyes > Lamniformes > Cetorhinidae > Cetorhinus > Cetorhinus maximus. Next base: position 177,157,205 of record NC_135882.1, on the reverse strand, counting down.
ACCCCAGTGTTATACAGTGACATACCCGTCCCCACCAGTACTGTACCCCAGTGTTATACAGTGACAGACCTGTCCCCACCAGTACTGTACCCCAGTGTTATACATTGATAGACCTGTCCGCACCAGTTCTCTACACCAGTGTTATACATTGATATACCTGTCCGCACCAGTACTGTACCCCAGTGTTATACATTATTAGACCTGTCCGCACCAGTACTGTATCCCAGTGTTATACAGTGACAGACCTGTCCTCACTAGTGCTGTACCCCAGTGTTATACAGTGACAGACCTGTCCCCAGCGGTACTGTACCCCAGTGTTATACAGTGACAGACCCGTCCCCACCAGTACCGTACACCAGTGTTATACAGTGACAGACCTGTCCCCACCTGTACTGTACCCCAGTGTTATACATTGACAGACCTGTCCCCACCAGCACTGCACCCCAGTGTTATACAGTGAGAGACCTGTCCCCACCAGCACTGCACCCCAGTGTTATACAGTGACAGACCTGTCCCCACCTGTACTGTACCCCAGACTTATACATTGACAGACCTGTCCACACCAGTACTGTACCCGAGTGTTATACATTGACAGACCTGTCCTCACCAGTATTGTCCCCGGTTATACATTGACAGACCTGTCCCCACCAGTACTGTACCCCAGTGTTATACAGTGACAGACCTGTCCCCACCAGTACTGTACCCCAGTGTTATACAGTGACAGACCTGTCCCCACCAGTACTGTACCCCAGTGTTATACAGTGACAGACCTGTCCCCACCAGTACTGTACCCCAGTGTTATACAGTGACAGACCTGTCCCCACCAGTACTGTACCCCAGTTTTATACATTGACAGACCTGTCCTCACCAGTACTGTACCCCAGTGTTATACAGTGACAGACCTGTCCCCACCAGTACTGTACCCCAGTGTTATACAGTGACTGACCTGTCCCCACCAGTACTGTACCCCAGTGTTATACAGTGACAGACCTGTCCCCACCAGTACTGTACCCCAGTGTTATACAGTGAAAGTCATTTCCCCACCAGTACTGTACCCCAGTGTTATCCAGTAAGAGATATGTATCCACAAGTTCTGCACCCCAGTGTTATACAGATCCACCCCACTCGTACTGTACCCCAGTGTAATACAGTGACAGATCCATCCACACCAGTTATGTACCCATGTTATACATTGACATACCTACCCCACCAGTACTGTACCCCAGTGTTATATATTGGCAGTCCTGTCACCTCCAGTACTGTGCCCCAGTGTTATACATTGACAGTCCAGTCCCCAGCAGTATTGTACCCTAGTGTTATACAGTGACAGACCTGTCCCCACCAGTACTGTACCCCAGTGTTATACAGTGACAGACCTGTCCCCACCAGTACTGTACCCCAGTGTTATACAGTGACAGACCTGTCACCACCAGTACTGTACCCCAGTGTTATACAGTGACAGACCTGTCCCCACCAGTACTGTACCCCAGTGTTATACACTGACAGACCTGTCCCCACCAGTACTGTACCCCAGTGTTATACAGTGACAGACCTGTCCCCACCAGTACTGTACCCCAGTGTTATACACTGACAGACCTGTCCCCACCTGTACTGTACCCCAGTGTTATACACTGACAGACCTGTCCCCACCAGTACTGTACCCCAGTGTTATACACTGACAGACCTGTCCCCACCAGTGCTGTACCCCAGTGTTATACAGTGACAGACCTGTCCCCACCAGCACTGTACCCCAGTGTCATACATTGACAGACATGTCCCCACTTGTACTGTACCCCAGCGTTATACATTGACAGACCTGTCCCCACCTGTACTGTACCCCAGTGTTATACATTGACAGACCTGTCCCCACCAGCACTGCACCCCAGTGTTATACAGTGAGAGACCTGTCCCCACCAGCACTGCACCCCAGTGTTATACAGTGACAGACCTGTCCCCACCTGTACTGTACCCCAGACTTATACATTGACAGACCTGTCCACACCAGTACTGTACCCGAGTGTTATACATTGACAGACCTGTCCTCACCAGTATTGTCCCCGGTTATACATTGACAGACCTGTCCCCACCAGTACTGTACCCCAGTGTTATACAGTGACAGACCTGTCCCCACCAGTACTGTACCCCAGTGTTATACAGTGACAGACCTGTCCCCACCAGTACTGTACCCCAGTGTTATACAGTGACAGACCTGTCCCCACCAGTACTGTACCCCAGTGTTATACAGTGACAGACCTGTCCCCACCAGTACTGTACCCCAGTTTTATACATTGACAGACCTGTCCTCACCAGTACTGTACCCCAGTGTTATACAGTGACAGACCTGTCCCCACCAGTACTGTACCCCAGTGTTATACAGTGACTGACCTGTCCCCACCAGTACTGTACCCCAGTGTTATACAGTGACAGACCTGTCCCCACCAGTACTGTACCCCAGTGTTATACAGTGAAAGTCATTTCCCCACCAGTACTGTACCCCAGTGTTATCCAGTAAGAGATATGTATCCACAAGTTCTGCACCCCAGTGTTATACAGATCCACCCCACTCGTACTGTACCCCAGTGTAATACAGTGACAGATCCATCCACACCAGTTATGTACCCATGTTATACATTGACATACCTACCCCACCAGTACTGTACCCCAGTGTTATATATTGGCAGTCCTGTCACCTCCAGTACTGTGCCCCAGTGTTATACATTGACAGTCCAGTCCCCAGCAGTATTGTACCCTAGTGTTATACAGTGACAGACCTGTCCCCACCAGTACTGTACCCCAGTGTTATACAGTGACAGACCTGTCCCCACCAGTACTGTACCCCAGTGTTATACAGTGACAGACCTGTCACCACCAGTACTGTACCCCAGTGTTATACAGTGACAGACCTGTCCCCACCAGTACTGTACCCCAGTGTTGTACACTGACAGACCTGTCCCCACCAGTACTGTACCCCAGTGTTATACAGTGACAGACCTGTCCCCACCAGTACTGTACCCCAGTGTTATACACTGACAGACCTGTCCCCACCTGTACTGTACCCCAGTGTTATACAGTGACAGACCTGTCCCCACCAGTACTGTACCCCAGTGTTATACACTGACAGACCTGTCCCCACCAGTACTGTACCCCAGTGTTATACAGTGACAGAACTGTACCCACCAGTACTGTACATCTATGTTATACATTCATAGACCTGTCACCACCTGTACTGTACCCGTGTTACACATTGACAGACCTGTCCTCACCAGTACTGTACCCCAGTGTTATACAGTGAGAGAACTATACTCACCAGTACTGTACCCCAGCATTATAAAGTGACAGACCTTTCCCCACCAGTACTTTACCCCAGTGTTATACAGTGACAGACCTGTCACCACCAGTACTGTACCCCAGTGTTATACATTGATAGACATGTCCCCACCAGTACTGTACCCCAGTGTTATACAGTGACAGACCTGTCCCCACCAGTACTGTACCCCAGTGTTATACATTGACAAACCAGTCACCACCAGTAATGTACCCTAGTGTTTTACAGTGACAGACCTGTCCCCACCAGTACTGTATCCCAGTGTTATACAGTGACAGACCTGTCCCCACCAGTACTGTACCCCAGTGTTATACAGTGACAGACCTGTCCCCACCAGTTCTGTACTCCAGTGTTATACAATGACAGACCTGTCCCCACCAGTACTGTACCCCAGTGTTATACAGTAACAGACCTGTCCCCACCAGTACTGTACCCAGTGTTATCAGTGACAGACCTGTCCCCATCAGTATTGTATCCCAGTGATATACAGTGACAGACTTGTCGCCACCAGTACTGTTCCCCAGTGTTATACAGTGACAGACCTGTCCCAACCAGTACTGTACCCCAGTGTTATACAGTGACAGACCTGTCCACACCAGTACTGTACCCCAGTGTTATGCAGTGACAGACCTGTCCCCACCAGTACTGTACCCCAGTGTTATACAGAGACAGACCTGTCCCCACCAGTACTGTACCCCAGTGTTATACAGTGACAGACCTGTCACCACCAGTACTGTACCCCAGTGTTATACATTGATAGACCTGTGCTCACCAGTCCTGTATCCCAGTGTTATACAGTGACAGACCTGTCCCCACCAGTACTGTACCCCAGTGTTATACAGTGACAGACCTGTCCCCACCAGTGCTGTACCGCAGTGTTGTACAGTGACTGACCCATCCACACCAGTACTGTACCCCAGTGTTATACTGTGACAGACCTGTCCCCACCAGTACTGTACCCCAGTGTTATGCTGTGACAGACCTGTCCCCACCAGTACTGTTCCCCATTGTTATACAGTGAAAGTCATGTCCCCAGCAATACTGTACCCCAGTGTTATACAGTAAGAGACATTAATCCACCAGTTCTGCACCCCACTGTTATACAGTGTCAGATCCACCCCACCATTACAGTACCCCAATGTCATACAGTGACCGGCTGATCCACACCAGTTATGTACCCGTGTTATACAGTGACAGACCTGTCCCCACCAGTACTGTACCCCAGTGTTATACAGTGTCAGACCTGAACCCATCAGTACTGTACCCGTGTTATACAGTGTCAGACCTGAACACACCAGTACTGTACCCCAGTGTTATACATTGACAGACCTGTCACCACCAGTACTGTACCCCAGTGTTATACAGTGACAGACCTGTCCCCACCAGTACTGTACCCCAGTCTTATATATTGAGAGACCTGTCCCCACCAGTACTGTACCCCAGTCTTATATATTGACAGACCTGTCCCCACCAGTACTGTACCCCAGTGTTATACAGTGACAGACCTGTCCCCACCAGTACTGTACCCCAGTGTTATACAGTGACATACCCGTCCCCACCAGTACTGTACCCCAGTGTTATACAGTGACAGACCTGTCCCCACCAGTACTGTACCCCAGTGTTATACATTGATAGACCTGTCCGCACCAGTTCTCTACACCAGTGTTATACATTATTAGACCTGTCCGCACCAGTACTGTATCCCAGTGTTATACAGTGACAGACCTGTCCTCACTAGTGCTGTACCCCAGTGTTATACAGTGACAGACCTGTCCCCACCGGTACTGTACCCCAGTGTTATACAGTGACAGACCCGTCCCCACCAGTTCCGTACACCAGTGTTATACAGTGACAGATCCAACCCACACATACTGTCCCCCAGTGTCATACAGTGGCCGACCGATCCACACCAGTTACGTACCCATGTTACAGATTGACAGACCTGTCCCCACCAGTACTGTACCCCAGTGTTGTACATTGACAGACCTGTCCCCACCAGTACTGTACCACAGTGTTATACAGTGACAGACCTGTCCCCACCAGTACTGTTCCCCAGTGTTGTACATTGACAGACCTGTCCCCACCAGTACTGTTCCCCAGTGTTGTACAGTGACAGACCTGTCCTCACCAGTACTGTACCCCAGTGTTATACAGTGACAGACCTGTCCCCACCAGTATAGTTCCCCAGTGTTATACGTTGACAGACCTGTCCCCACCAGTACTGTACCCCAGTGTTATACAGTGACAGACCTGTCCCCACCAGTACTGTACCCCAGTGATATACACTGACAGACCTGTCCCCACCAGTACTGTACCCCAGTGTTATACACTGACAGACCTGTCCCCACCAGTACTGTACCCCAGTGTTATACAGTGACAGACCTGTCCCCACCAGTACTGTACCCCAGTGTTATACTTTGACAGACCTGTCACCACCAGTACTGTACCCCAGTGTTATACAGTGACAGACCCATCCCCACCAGTACTGTACCCCAGTGTTAAACAGCGACAGACCTGTCCCCACCAGTACTGTACACCAGTGTTATAGAGAGAGAGACCTGTCCCCACCAATACTGTACCCCAGTGTAATACAGTGACAGACCTGTCCCCACCAGTACTGTACCCCAGTGTTATACAGTCATAGACCTGTCCCCACCAGTACTGTACCCCAGTGTTATACAGTGACAGACCTGTCCCCACCTTTACTGTACCCGTTTTACACATTGACAGACCTGTCCCCACCAGTACTGTACCCCAGTGTTATACAGTGAGAGACCTGTCCCCACCAGTACTGTACCCCAGTATTATACATTGATAGACCAGTCCCCACCAGTCCAGTATCCCAGTGTTATACAGTGACAGACCGGTCCCCACCAGTACTGTACCCCAGTGTTATACAGTGACAGGCATGTCCCCGCCAGTACTGTACCCCAGTGTTATACAGTGCCAGACTTGTCCCCACCAGTACTGTTCCCCAGTGTTATACAGTGAAAGTCATGTCCCCAGCAATACTGTACCCCAGTGTTATACAGTAAGAGACATTAATCCACCAGTTCAGCACCCCACTGTTATACAGTGTCAGATCCACCCCACCATTACAGTACCCCAATGTCATACAGTGACCGGCTGATCCACACCAGTTATGTACCCGTGTTATACAGTGACAGACCTGTCCCCACCAGTACTGTACCCCAGTGTTATACAGTGTCAGACCTGAACCCATCAGTACTGTACCCGTGTTATACAGTGTCAGACCTGAACACACCAGTACTGTACCCCAGTGTTATACATTGACAGACCTGTCACCACCAGTACTGTACCCTTGTGTTATACAGTGACAGACCTGTCCCCACCAGTACTGTACCCCAGTCTTATATATTGAGAGACCTGTCCCCACCAGTACTGTACCCCAGTCTTATATATTGACAGACCTGTCCCCACCAGTACTGTACCCCAGTGTTATACAGTGACAGACCTGTCCCGACCAGTACTGTACCCCAGTGTTATACAGTGACATACCCGTCCCCACCAGTACTGTACCCCAGTGTTATACAGTGACAGACCTGTCCCCACCAGTACTGTACCCCAGTGTTATACATTGATAGACCTGTCCGCACCAGTTCTCTACACCAGTGTTATACATTGATATACCTGTCCGCACCAGTACTGTACCCCAGTGTTATACATTATTAGACCTGTCCGCACCAGTACTGTATCCCAGTGTTATACAGTGACAGACCTGTCCTCACTAGTGCTGTACCCCAGTGTTATACAGTGACAGACCTGTCCCCACCGGTACTGTACCCCAGTGTTATACAGTGACAGACCCGTCCCCACCAGTACCGTACACCAGTGTTATACAGTGACAGACCTGTCCCCACCTGTACTGTACCCCAGTGTTATACATTGACAGACCTGTCCCCACCAGCACTGCACCCCAGTGTTATACAGTGAGAGACCTGTCCCCACCAGCACTGCACCCCAGTGTTATACAGTGACAGACCTGTCCCCACCTGTACTGTACCCCAGACTTATACATTGACAGACCTGTCCACACCAGTACTGTACCCGAGTGTTATACATTGACAGACCTGTCCTCACCAGTATTGTCCCCGGTTATACATTGACAGACCTGTCCCCACCAGTACTGTACCCCAGTGTTATACAGTGACAGACCTGTCCCCACCAGTACTGTACCCCAGTGTTATACAGTGACAGACCTGTCCCCACCAGTACTGTACCCCAGTGTTATACAGTGACAGACCTGTCCCCACCAGTACTGTACCCCAGTGTTATACAGTGACAGACCTGTCCCCACCAGTACTGTACCCCAGTTTTATACATTGACAGACCTGTCCTCACCAGTACTGTACCCCAGTGTTATACAGTGACAGACCTGTCCCCACCAGTACTGTACCCCAGTGTTATACAGTGACTGACCTGTCCCCACCAGTACTGTACCCCAGTGTTATACAGTGACAGACCTGTCCCCACCAGTACTGTACCCCAGTGTTATACAGTGAAAGTCATTTCCCCACCAGTACTGTACCCCAGTGTTATCCAGTAAGAGATATGTATCCACAAGTTCTGCACCCCAGTGTTATACAGATCCACCCCACTCGTACTGTACCCCAGTGTAATACAGTGACAGATCCATCCACACCAGTTATGTACCCATGTTATACATTGACATACCTACCCCACCAGTACTGTACCCCAGTGTTATATATTGGCAGTCCTGTCACCTCCAGTACTGTGCCCCAGTGTTATACATTGACAGTCCAGTCCCCAGCAGTATTGTACCCTAGTGTTATACAGTGACAGACCTGTCCCCACCAGTACTGTACCCCAGTGTTATACAGTGACAGACCTGTCCCCACCAGTACTGTACCCCAGTGTTATACAGTGACAGACCTGTCACCACCAGTACTGTACCCCAGTGTTATACAGTGACAGACCTGTCCCCACCAGTACTGTACCCCAGTGTTATACACTGACAGACCTGTCCCCACCAGTACTGTACCCCAGTGTTATACAGTGACAGACCTGTCCCCACCAGTACTGTACCCCAGTGTTATACACTGACAGACCTGTCCCCACCTGTACTGTACCCCAGTGTTATACAGTGACAGACCTGTCCCCACCAGTACTGTACCCCAGTGTTATACACTGACAGACCTGTCCCCACCAGTGCTGTACCCCAGTGTTATACAGTGACAGACCTGTCCCCACCAGCACTGTACCCCAGTGTCATACATTGACAGACATGTCCCCACTTGTACTGTACCCCAGCGTTATACATTGACAGACCTGTCCCCACCTGTACTGTACCCCAGTGTTATACATTGACAGACCTGTCCCCACCAGCACTGCACCCCAGTGTTATACAGTGAGAGACCTGTCCCCACCAGCACTGCACCCCAGTGTTATACAGTGACAGACCTGTCCCCACCTGTACTGTACCCCAGACTTATACATTGACAGACCTGTCCACACCAGTACTGTACCCGAGTGTTATACATTGACAGACCTGTCCTCACCAGTATTGTCCCCGGTTATACATTGACAGACCTGTCCCCACCAGTACTGTACCCCAGTGTTATACAGTGACAGACCTGTCCCCACCAGTACTGTACCCCAGTGTTATACAGTGACAGACCTGTCCCCACCAGTACTGTACCCCAGTGTTATACAGTGACAGACCTGTCCCCACCAGTACTGTACCCCAGTGTTATACAGTGACAGACCTGTCCCCACCAGTACTGTACCCCAGTTTTATACATTGACAGACCTGTCCTCACCAGTACTGTACCCCAGTGTTATACAGTGACAGACCTGTCCCCACCAGTACTGTACCCCAGTGTTATACAGTGACTGACCTGTCCCCACCAGTACTGTACCCCAGTGTTATACAGTGACAGACCTGTCCCCACCAGTACTGTACCCCAGTGTTATACAGTGAAAGTCATTTCCCCACCAGTACTGTACCCCAGTGTTATCCAGTAAGAGATATGTATCCACAAGTTCTGCACCCCAGTGTTATACAGATCCACCCCACTCGTACTGTACCCCAGTGTAATACAGTGACAGATCCATCCACACCAGTTATGTACCCATGTTATACATTGACATACCTACCCCACCAGTACTGTACCCCAGTGTTATATATTGGCAGTCCTGTCACCTCCAGTACTGTGCCCCAGTGTTATACATTGACAGTCCAGTCCCCAGCAGTATTGTACCCTAGTGTTATACAGTGACAGACCTGTCCCCACCAGTACTGTACCCCAGTGTTATACAGTGACAGACCTGTCCCCACCAGTACTGTACCCCAGTGTTATACAGTGACAGACCTGTCACCACCAGTACTGTACCCCAGTGTTATACAGTGACAGACCTGTCCCCACCAGTACTGTACCCCAGTGTTATACACTGACAGACCTGTCCCCACCAGTACTGTACCCCAGTGTTATACAGTGACAGACCTGTCCCCACCAGTACTGTACCCCAGTGTTATACACTGACAGACCTGTCCCCACCTGTACTGTACCCCAGTGTTATACAGTGACAGACCTGTCCCCACCAGTACTGTACCCCAGTGTTATACACTGACAGACCTGTCCCCACCAGTACTGTACCCCAGTGTTATACAGTGACAGAACTGTACCCACCAGTACTGTACATCTATGTTATACATTCATAGACCTGTCACCACCTGTACTGTACCCGTGTTACACATTGACAGACCTGTCCTCACCAGTACTGTACCCCAGTGTTATACAGTGAGAGAACTATACTCACCAGTACTGTACCCCAGCATTATAAAGTGACAGACCTTTCCCCACCAGTACTTTACCCCAGTGTTATACAGTGACAGACCTGTCACCACCAGTACTGTACCCCAGTGTTATACATTGATAGACATGTCCCCACCAGTACTGTACCCCAGTGTTATACAGTGACAGACCTGTCCCCACCAGTACTGTACCCCAGTGTTATACATTGACAAACCAGTCACCACCAGTAATGTACCCTAGTGTTTTACAGTGACAGACCTGTCCCCACCAGTACTGTATCCCAGTGTTATACAGTGACAGACCTGTCCCCACCAGTACTGTACCCCAGTGTTATACAGTGACAGACCTGTCCCCACCAGTTCTGTACTCCAGTGTTATACAATGACAGACCTGTCCCCACCAGTACTGTACCCCAGTGTTATACAGTAACAGACCTGTCCCCACCAGTACTGTACCCAGTGTTATCAGTGACAGACCTGTCCCCATCAGTATTGTATCCCAGTGATATACAGTGACAGACTTGTCGCCACCAGTACTGTTCCCCAGTGTTATACAGTGACAGACCTGTCCCAACCAGTACTGTACCCCAGTGTTATACAGTGACAGACCTGTCCACACCAGTACTGTACCCCAGTGTTATGCAGTGACAGACCTGTCCCCACCAGTACTGTACCCCAGTGTTATACAGAGACAGACCTGTCCCCACCAGTACTGTACCCCAGTGTTATACAGTGACAGACCTGTCACCACCAGTACTGTACCCCAGTGTTATACATTGATAGACCTGTGCTCACCAGTCCTGTATCCCAGTGTTATACAGTGACAGACCTGTCCCCACCAGTACTGTACCCCAGTGTTATACAGTGACAGACCTGTCCCCACCAGTGCTGTACCGCAGTGTTGTACAGTGACTGACCCATCCACACCAGTACTGTACCCCAGTGTTATACAGTGACAGACCTGTCCCCACCAGTACTGTACCCCAGTGTTATACAGTGACTGACCTGTCCCCACCAGTACTGTACCCCAGTGTTATACAGTGACAGACCTGTCCCCACCAGTACTGTACCCCAGTGTTATACAGTGAAAGTCATTTCCCCACCAGTACTGTACCCCAGTGTTATCCAGTAAGAGATATGTATCCACAAGTTCTGCACCCCAGTGTTATACAGATCCACCCCACTCTTACTGTACCCCAGTGTAATACAGTGACAGATCCATCCACACCAGTTATGTACCCATGTTATACATTGACATACCTACCCCACCAGTACTGTACCCCAGTGTTATATATTGGCAGTCCTGTCACCTCCAGTACTGTGCCCCAGTGTTATACATTGACAGTCCAGTCCCCAGCAGTATTGTACCCTAGTGTTATACAGTGACAGACCTGTCCCCACCAGTACTGTACCCCAGTGTTATACAGTGACAGACCTGTCCCCACCAGTACTGTACCCCAGTGTTATACAGTGACAGACCTGTCACCACCAGTACTGTACCCCAGTGTTATACAGTGACAGACCTGTCCCCACCAGTACTGTACCCCAGTGTTATACACTGACAGACCTGTCCCCACCAGTACTGTACCCCAGTGTTATACAGTGACAGACCTGTCCCCACCAGTACTGTACCCCAGTGTTATACACTGACAGACCTGTCCCCACCTGTACTGTACCCCAGTGTTATACAGTGACAGACCTGTCCCCACCAGTACTGTACCCCAGTGTTATACACTGACAGACCTGTCCCCACCAGTACTGTACCCCAGTGTTATACAGTGACAGAACTGTACCCACCAGTACTGTACATCTATGTTATACATTCATAGACCTGTCACCACCTGTACTGTACCCGTGTTACACATTGACAGACCTGTCCTCACCAGTACTGTACCCCAGTGTTATACAGTGAGAGAACTATACTCACCAGTACTGTACCCCAGCATTATAAAGTGACAGACCTTTCCCCACCAGTACTTTACCCCAGTGTTATACAGTGACAGACCTGTCACCACCAGTACTGTACCCCAGTGTTATACATTGATAGACATGTCCCCACCAGTACTGTACCCCAGTGTTATACAGTGACAGACCTGTCCCCACCAGTACTGTACCCCAGTGTTATACATTGACAAACCAGTCACCACCAGTAATGTACCCTAGTGTTTTACAGTGACAGACCTGTCCCCACCAGTACTGTATCCCAGTGTTATACAGTGACAGACCTGTCCCCACCAGTACTGTACCCCAGTGTTATACAGTGACAGACCTGTCCCCACCAGTTCTGTACTCCAGTGTTATACAATGACAGACCTGTCCCCACCAGTACTGTACCCCAGTGTTATACAGTAACAGACCTGTCCCCACCAGTACTGTACCCAGTGTTATCAGTGACAGACCTGTCCCCATCAGTATTGTATCCCAGTGATATACAGTGACAGACTTGTCGCCACCAGTACTGTTCCCCAGTGTTATACAGTGACAGACCTGTCCCAACCAGTACTGTACCCCAGTGTTATACAGTGACAGACCTGTCCACACCAGTACTGTACCCCAGTGTTATGCAGTGACAGACCTGTCCCCACCAGTACTGTACCCCAGTGTTATACAGAGACAGACCTGTCCCCACCAGTACTGTACCCCAGTGTTATACAGTGACAGACCTGTCACCACCAGTACTGTACCCCAGTGTTATACATTGATAGACCTGTGCTCACCAGTCCTGTATCCCAGTGTTATACAGTGACAGACCTGTCCCCACCAGTACTGTACCCCAGTGTTATACAGTGACAGACCTGTCCCCACCAGTGCTGTACCGCAGTGTTGTACAGTGACTGACCCATCCACACCAGTACTGTACCCCAGTGTTATACTGTGACAGACCTGTCCCCACCAGTACTGTACCCCAGTGTTATGCTGTGACAGACCTGTCCCCACCAGTACTGTTCCCCATTGTTATACAGTGAAAGTCATGTCCCCAGCAATACTGTACCCCAGTGTTATACAGTAAGAGACATTAATCCACCAGTTCTGCACCCCACTGTTATACAGTGTCAGATCCACCCCACCATTACAGTACCCCAATGTCATACAGTGACCGGCTGATCCACACCAGTTATGTACCCGTGTTATACAGTGACAGACCTGTCCCCACCAGTACTGTACCCCAGTGTTATACAGTGTCAGACCTGAACCCATCAGTACTGTACCCGTGTTATACAGTGTCAGACCTGAACACACCAGTACTGTACCCCAGTGTTATACATTGACAGACCTGTCACCACCAGTACTGTACCCCAGTGTTATACAGTGACAGACCTGTCCCCACCAGTACTGTACCCCAGTCTTATATATTGAGAGACCTGTCCCCACCAGTACTGTACCCCAGTCTTATATATTGACAGACCTGTCCCCACCAGTACTGTACCCCAGTGTTATACAGTGACAGACCTGTCCCGACCAGTACTGTACCCCAGTGTTATACAGTGACATACCCGTCCCCACCAGTACTGTACCCCAGTGTTATACAGTGACAGACCTGTCCCCACCAGTACTGTACCCCAGTGTTATACATTGATAGACCTGTCCGCACCAGTTCTCTACACCAGTGTTATACATTATTAGACCTGTCCGCACCAGTACTGTATCCCAGTGTTATACAGTGACAGACCTGTCCTCACTAGTGCTGTACCCCAGTGTTATACAGTGACAGACCTGTCCCCACCGGTACTGTACCCCAGTGTTATACAGTGACAGACCCGTCCCCACCAGTTCCGTACACCAGTGTTATACAGTGACAGATCCAACCCACACATACTGTCCCCCAGTGTCATACAGTGGCCGACCGATCCACACCAGTTACGTACCCATGTTACAGATTGACAGACCTGTCCCCACCAGTACTGTACCCCAGTGTTGTACATTGACAGACCTGTCCCCACCAGTACTGTACCACAGTGTTATACAGTGACAGACCTGTCCCCACCAGTACTGTTCCCCAGTGTTGTACATTGACAGACCTGTCCCCACCAGTACTGTTCCCCAGTGTTGTACAGTGACAGACCTGTCCTCACCAGTACTGTACCCCAGTGTTATACAGTGACAGACCTGTCCCCACCAGTATAGTTCCCCAGTGTTATACGTTGACAGACCTGTCCCCACCAGTACTGTACCCCAGTGTTATACAGTGACAGACCTGTCCCCACCAGTACTGTACCCCAGTGATATACACTGACAGACCTGTCCCCACCAGTACTGTACCCCAGTGTTATACACTGACAGACCTGTCCCCACCAGTACTGTACCCCAGTGTTATACAGTGACAGACCTGTCCCCACCAGTACTGTACCCCAGTGTTATACTTTGACAGACCTGTCACCACCAGTACTGTACCCCAGTGTTATACAGTGACAGACCCATCCCCACCAGTACTGTACCCCAGTGTTAAACAGCGACAGACCTGTCCCCACCAGTACTGTACACCAGTGTTATAGAGAGAGAGACCTGTCCCCACCAATACTGTACCCCAGTGTAATACAGTGACAGACCTGTCCCCACCAGTACTGTACCCCAGTGTTATACAGTCATAGACCTGTCCCCACCAGTACTGTACCCCAGTGTTATACAGTGACAGACCTGTCCCCACCTTTACTGTACCCCAGTGTTATACAGTGAAAGTCATGTCCCCAGCAATACTGTACCCCAGTGTTATACAGTAAGAGACATTAATCCACCAGTTCAGCACCCCACTGTTATACAGTGTCAGATCCACCCCACCATTACAGTACCCCAATGTCATACAGTGACCGGCTGATCCACACCAGTTATGTACCCGTGTTATACAGTGACAGACCTGTCCCCACCAGTACTGTACCCCAGTGTTATACAGTGACAGACCTGTCCCCACCAGTACTGTACCCCAGTGTTATACAGTGACAGACCTGTCACCACCAGTACTGTACCCCAGTGTTATACAGTGACAGACCTGTCCCCACCAGTACTGTACCCCAGTGTTATACACTGACAGACCTGTCCCCACCAGTACTGTACCCCAGTGTTATACAGTGACAGACCTGTCCCCACCAGTACTGTACCCCAGTGTTATACACTGACAGACCTGTCCCCACCTGTACTGTACCCCAGTGTTATACAGTGACAGACCTGTCCCCACCAGTACTGTACCCCAGTGTTATACACTGACAGACCTGTCCCCACCAGTGCTGTACCCCAGTGTTATACAGTGACAGACCTGTCCCCACCAGCACTGTACCCCAGTGTCATTCATTGACAGACATGTCCCCACTTGTACTGTACCCCAGCGTTATACATTGACAGACCTGTCCCCACCTGTACTGTACCCCAGTGTTATACATTGACAGACCTGTCCCCACCAGCACTGCACCCCAGTGTTATACAGTGAGAGACCTGTCCCCACCAGCACTGCACCCCAGTGTTATACAGTGACAGACCTGTCCCCACCTGTACTGTACCCCAGACTTATACATTGACAGACCTGTCCACACCAGTACTGTACCCGAGTGTTATACATTGACAGACCTGTCCTCACCAGTATTGTCCCCGGTTATACATTGACAGACCTGTCCCCACCAGTACTGTACCCCAGTGTTATACAGTGACAGACCTGTCCCCACCAGTACTGTACCCCAGTGTTATACAGTGACAGACCTGTCCCCACCAGTACTGTACCCCAGTGTTATACAGTGACAGACCTGTCCCCACCAGTACTGTACCCCAGTGTTATACAGTGACAGACCTGTCCCCACCAGTACTGTACCCCAGTTTTATACATTGACAGACCTGTCCTCACCAGTACTGTACCCCAGTGTTATACAGTGACAGACCTGTCCCCACCAGTACTGTACCCCAGTGTTATACAGTGACTGACCTGTCCCCACCAGTACTGTACCCCAGTGTTATACAGTGACAGACCTGTCCCCACCAGTACTGTACCCCAGTGTTATACAGTGAAAGTCATTTCCCCACCAGTACTGTACCCCAGTGTTATCCAGTAAGAGATATGTATCCACAAGTTCTGCACCCCAGTGTTATACAGATCCACCCCACTCGTACTGTACCCCAGTGTAATACAGTGACAGATCCATCCACACCAGTTATGTACCCATGTTATACATTGACATACCTACCCCACCAGTACTGTACCCCAGTGTTATATATTGGCAGTCCTGTCACCTCCAGTACTGTGCCCCAGTGTTATACATTGACAGTCCAGTCCCCAGCAGTATTGTACCCTAGTGTTATACAGTGACAGACCTGTCCCCACCAGTACTGTACCCCAGTGTTATACAGTGACAGACCTGTCCCCACCAGTACTGTACCCCAGTGTTATACAGTGACAGACCTGTCACCACCAGTACTGTACCCCAGTGTTATACAGTGACAGACCTGTCCCCACCAGTACTGTACCCCAGTGTTATACACTGACAGACCTGTCCCCACCAGTACTGTACCCCAGTGTTATACAGTGACAGACCTGTCCCCACCAGTACTGTACCCCAGTGTTATACACTGACAGACCTGTCCCCACCTGTACTGTACCCCAGTGTTATACAGTGACAGACCTGTCCCCACCAGTACTGTACCCCAGTGTTATACACTGACAGACCTGTCCCCACCAGTACTGTACCCCAGTGTTATACAGTGACAGAACTGTACCCACCAGTACTGTACATCTATGTTATACATTCATAGACCTGTCACCACCTGTACTGTACCCGTGTTACACATTGACAGACCTGTCCTCACCAGTACTGTACCCCAGTGTTATACAGTGAGAGAACTATACTCACCAGTACTGTACCCCAGCATCATAAAGTGACAGACCTTTCCCCACCAGTACTTTACCCCAGTGTTATACAGTGACAGACCTGTCACCACCAGTACTGTACCCCAGTGTTATACATTGATAGACATGTCCCCACCAGTACTGTACCCCAGTGTTATACAGTGACAGACCTGTCCCCACCAGTACTGTACCCCAGTGTTATACATTGACAAACCAGTCACCACCAGTAATGTACCCTAGTGTTTTACAGTGACAGACCTGTCCCCACCAGTACTGTATCCCAGTGTTATACAGTGACAGACCTGTCCCCACCAGTACTGTACCCCAGTCTTATATATTGACAGACCTGTCCCCACCAGTACTGTACCCCAGTGTTATACAGTGACAGACCTGTCCCGACCAGTACTGTACCCCAGTGTTATACAGTGACATACCCGTCCCCACCAGTACTGTACCCCAGTGTTATACAGTGACAGACCTGTCCCCACCAGTACTGTACCCCAGTGTTATACATTGATAGACCTGTCCGCACCAGTTCTCTACACCAGTGTTATACATTGATATACCTGTCCGCACCAGTACTGTACCCCAGTGTTATACATTATTAGACCTGTCCGCACCAGTACTGTATCCCAGTGTTATACAGTGACAGACCTGTCCTCACTAGTGCTGTACCCCAGTGTTATACAGTGACAGACCTGTCCCCACCGGTACTGTACCCCAGTGTTATACAGTGACAGACCCGTCCCCACCAGTACCGTACACCAGTGTTATACAGTGACAGACCTGTCCCCACCTGTACTGTACCCCAGTGTTATACATTGACAGACCTGTCCCCACCAGCACTGCACCCCAGTGTTATACAGTGAGAGACCTGTCCCCACCAGCACTGCACCCCAGTGTTATACAGTGACAGACCTGTCCCCACCTGTACTGTACCCCAGACTTATACATTGACAGACCTGTCCACACCAGTACTGTACCCGAGTGTTATACATTGACAGACCTGTCCTCACCAGTATTGTCCCCGGTTATACATTGACAGACCTGTCCCCACCAGTACTGTACCCCAGTGTTATACAGTGACAGACCTGTCCCCACCAGTACTGTACCCCAGTGTTATACAGTGACAGACCTGTCCCCACCAGTACTGTACCCCAGTGTTATACAGTGACAGACCTGTCCCCACCAGTACTGTACCCCAGTGTTATACAGTGACAGACCTGTCCCCACCAGTACTGTACCCCAGTTTTATACATTGACAGACCTGTCCTCACCAGTACTGTACCCCAGTGTTATACAGTGACAGACCTGTCCCCACCAGTACTGTACCCCAGTGTTATACAGTGACTGACCTGTCCCCACCAGTACTGTACCCCAGTGTTATACATTGATAGACCTGTCCGCACCAGTTCTCTACACCAGTGTTATACATTATTAGACCTGTCCGCACCAGTACTGTATCCCAGTGTTATACAGTGACAGACCTGTCCTCACTAGTGCTGTACCCCAGTGTTATACAGTGACAGACCTGTCCCCACCGGTACTGTACCCCAGTGTTATACAGTGACAGACCCGTCCCCACCAGTTCCGTACACCAGTGTTATACAGTGACAGATCCAACCCACACATACTGTCCCCCAGTGTCATACAGTGGCCGTCCGATCCACACCAGTTACGTACCCATGTTACAGATTGACAGACCTGTCCCCACCAGTACTGTACCCCAGTGTTGTACATTGACAGACCTGTCCCCACCAGTACTGTACCACAGTGTTATACAGTGACAGACCTGTCCCCACCAGTACTGTTCCCCAGTGTTGTACATTGACAGACCTGTCCCCACCAGTACTGTTCCCCAGTGTTGTAC
The DNA here is from genome assembly GCF_964194155.1 of Cetorhinus maximus. NCBI lineage: Eukaryota > Metazoa > Chordata > Chondrichthyes > Lamniformes > Cetorhinidae > Cetorhinus > Cetorhinus maximus. The sequence continues at coordinate 177,138,391 of NC_135882.1, read as the reverse complement.
AGTGACAGACCTGTCCTCACCAGTACTGTACCCCAGTGTTATACAGTGACAGACCTGTCCCCACCAGTATAGTTCCCCAGTGTTATACGTTGACAGACCTGTCCCCACCAGTACTGTACCCCAGTGTTATACAGTGACAGACCTGTCCCCACCAGTACTGTACCCCAGTGATATACACTGACAGACCTGTCCCCACCAGTACTGTACCCCAGTGTTATACACTGACAGACCTGTCCCCACCAGTACTGTACCCCAGTGTTATACAGTGACAGACCTGTCCCCACCAGTACTGTACCCCAGTGTTATACTTTGACAGACCTGTCACCACCAGTACTGTACCCCAGTGTTATACAGTGACAGACCCATCCCCACCAGTACTGTACCCCAGTGTTAAACAGCGACAGACCTGTCCCCACCAGTACTGTACACCAGTGTTATAGAGAGAGAGACCTGTCCCCACCAATACTGTACCCCAGTGTAATACAGTGACAGACCTGTCCCCACCAGTACTGTACCCCAGTGTTATACAGTCATAGACCTGTCCCCACCAGTACTGTACCCCAGTGTTATACAGTGACAGACCTGTCCCCACCTTTACTGTACCCGTTTTACACATTGACAGACCTGTCCCCACCAGTACTGTACCCCAGTGTTATACAGTGAGAGACCTGTCCCCACCAGTACTGTACCCCAGTATTATACATTGATAGACCAGTCCCCACCAGTCCAGTATCCCAGTGTTATACAGTGACAGACCGGTCCCCACCAGTACTGTACCCCAGTGTTATACAGTGACAGGCATGTCCCCGCCAGTACTGTACCCCAGTGTTATACAGTGCCAGACTTGTCCCCACCAGTACTGTTCCCCAGTGTTATACAGTGAAAGTCATGTCCCCAGCAATACTGTACCCCAGTGTTATACAGTAAGAGACATTAATCCACCAGTTCAGCACCCCACTGTTATACAGTGTCAGATCCACCCCACCATTACAGTACCCCAATGTCATACAGTGACCGGCTGATCCACACCAGTTATGTACCCGTGTTATACAGTGACAGACCTGTCCCCACCAGTACTGTACCCCAGTGTTATACAGTGTCAGACCTGAACCCATCAGTACTGTACCCGTGTTATACAGTGTCAGACCTGAACACACCAGTACTGTACCCCAGTGTTATACATTGACAGACCTGTCACCACCAGTACTGTACCCCAGTGTTATACAGTGACAGACCTGTCCCCACCAGTACTGTACCCCAGTCTTATATATTGAGAGACCTGTCCCCACCAGTACTGTACCCCAGTCTTATATATTGACAGACCTGTCCCCACCAGTACTGTACCCCAGTGTTATACAGTGACAGACCTGTCCCGACCAGTACTGTACCCCAGTGTTATACAGTGACATACCCGTCCCCACCAGTACTGTACCCCAGTGTTATACAGTGACAGACCTGTCCCCACCAGTACTGTACCCCAGTGTTATACATTGATAGACCTGTCCGCACCAGTTCTCTACACCAGTGTTATACATTGATATACCTGTCCGCACCAGTACTGTACCCCAGTGTTATACATTATTAGACCTGTCCGCACCAGTACTGTATCCCAGTGTTATACAGTGACAGACCTGTCCTCACTAGTGCTGTACCCCAGTGTTATACAGTGACAGACCTGTCCCCACCGGTACTGTACCCCAGTGTTATACAGTGACAGACCCGTCCCCACCAGTACCGTACACCAGTGTTATACAGTGACAGACCTGTCCCCACCTGTACTGTACCCCAGTGTTATACATTGACAGACCTGTCCCCACCAGCACTGCACCCCAGTGTTATACAGTGAGAGACCTGTCCCCACCAGCACTGCACCCCAGTGTTATACAGTGACAGACCTGTCCCCACCTGTACTGTACCCCAGACTTATACATTGACAGACCTGTCCACACCAGTACTGTACCCGAGTGTTATACATTGACAGACCTGTCCTCACCAGTATTGTCCCCGGTTATACATTGACAGACCTGTCCCCACCAGTACTGTACCCCAGTGTTATACAGTGACAGACCTGTCCCCACCAGTACTGTACCCCAGTGTTATACAGTGACAGACCTGTCCCCACCAGTACTGTACCCCAGTGTTATACAGTGACAGACCTGTCCCCACCAGTACTGTACCCCAGTGTTATACAGTGACAGACCTGTCCCCACCAGTACTGTACCCCAGTTTTATACATTGACAGACCTGTCCTCACCAGTACTGTACCCCAGTGTTATACAGTGACAGACCTGTCCCCACCAGTACTGTACCCCAGTGTTATACAGTGACTGACCTGTCCCCACCAGTACTGTACCCCAGTGTTATACAGTGACAGACCTGTCCCCACCAGTACTGTACCCCAGTGTTATACAGTGAAAGTCATTTCCCCACCAGTACTGTACCCCAGTGTTATCCAGTAAGAGATATGTATCCACAAGTTCTGCACCCCAGTGTTATACAGATCCACCCCACTCGTACTGTACCCCAGTGTAATACAGTGACAGATCCATCCACACCAGTTATGTACCCATGTTATACATTGACATACCTACCCCACCAGTACTGTACCCCAGTGTTATATATTGGCAGTCCTGTCACCTCCAGTACTGTGCCCCAGTGTTATACATTGACAGTCCAGTCCCCAGCAGTATTGTACCCTAGTGTTATACAGTGACAGACCTGTCCCCACCAGTACTGTACCCCAGTGTTATACAGTGACAGACCTGTCCCCACCAGTACTGTACCCCAGTGTTATACAGTGACAGACCTGTCACCACCAGTACTGTACCCCAGTGTTATACAGTGACAGACCTGTCCCCACCAGTACTGTACCCCAGTGTTATACACTGACAGACCTGTCCCCACCAGTACTGTACCCAGTGTTATCAGTGACAGACCTGTCCCCATCAGTATTGTATCCCAGTGATATACAGTGACAGACTTGTCGCCACCAGTACTGTTCCCCAGTGTTATACAGTGACAGACCTGTCCCAACCAGTACTGTACCCCAGTGTTATACAGTGACAGACCTGTCCACACCAGTACTGTACCCCAGTGTTATGCAGTGACAGACCTGTCCCCACCAGTACTGTACCCCAGTGTTATACAGAGACAGACCTGTCCCCACCAGTACTGTACCCCAGTGTTATACAGTGACAGACCTGTCACCACCAGTACTGTACCCCAGTGTTATACATTGATAGACCTGTGCTCACCAGTCCTGTATCCCAGTGTTATACAGTGACAGACCTGTCCCCACCAGTACTGTACCCCAGTGTTATACAGTGACAGACCTGTCCCCACCAGTGCTGTACCGCAGTGTTGTACAGTGACTGACCCATCCACACCAGTACTGTACCCCAGTGTTATACTGTGACAGACCTGTCCCCACCAGTACTGTACCCCAGTGTTATGCTGTGACAGACCTGTCCCCACCAGTACTGTTCCCCATTGTTATACAGTGAAAGTCATGTCCCCAGCAATACTGTACCCCAGTGTTATACAGTAAGAGACATTAATCCACCAGTTCTGCACCCCACTGTTATACAGTGTCAGATCCACCCCACCATTACAGTACCCCAATGTCATACAGTGACCGGCTGATCCACACCAGTTATGTACCCGTGTTATACAGTGACAGACCTGTCCCCACCAGTACTGTACCCCAGTGTTATACAGTGTCAGACCTGAACCCATCAGTACTGTACCCGTGTTATACAGTGTCAGACCTGAACACACCAGTACTGTACCCCAGTGTTATACATTGACAGACCTGTCACCACCAGTACTGTACCCCAGTGTTATACAGTGACAGACCTGTCCCCACCAGTACTGTACCCCAGTCTTATATATTGAGAGACCTGTCCCCACCAGTACTGTACCCCAGTCTTATATATTGACAGACCTGTCCCCACCAGTACTGTACCCCAGTGTTATACAGTGACAGACCTGTCCCGACCAGTACTGTACCCCAGTGTTATACAGTGACATACCCGTCCCCACCAGTACTGTACCCCAGTGTTATACAGTGACAGACCTGTCCCCACCAGTACTGTACCCCAGTGTTATACATTGATAGACCTGTCCGCACCAGTTCTCTACACCAGTGTTATACATTATTAGACCTGTCCGCACCAGTACTGTATCCCAGTGTTATACAGTGACAGACCTGTCCTCGCTAGTGCTGTACCCCAGTGTTATACAGTGACAGACCTGTCCCCACCGGTACTGTACCCCAGTGTTATACAGTGACAGACCCGTCCCCACCAGTTCCGTACACCAGTGTTATACAGTGACAGATCCAACCCACACATACTGTCCCCCAGTGTCATACAGTGGCCGACCGATCCACACCAGTTACGTACCCATGTTACAGATTGACAGACCTGTCCCCACCAGTACTGTACCCCAGTGTTGTACATTGACAGACCTGTCCCCACCAGTACTGTACCACAGTGTTATACAGTGACAGACCTGTCCCCACCAGTACTGTTCCCCAGTGTTGTACATTGACAGACCTGTCCCCACCAGTACTGTTCCCCAGTGTTGTACAGTGACAGACCTGTCCTCACCAGTACTGTACCCCAGTGTTATACAGTGACAGACCTGTCCCCACCAGTATAGTTCCCCAGTGTTATACGTTGACAGACCTGTCCCCACCAGTACTGTACCCCAGTGTTATACAGTGACAGACCTGTCCCCACCAGTACTGTACCCCAGTGATATACACTGACAGACCTGTCCCCACCAGTACTGTACCCCAGTGTTATACACTGACAGACCTGTCCCCACCAGTACTGTACCCCAGTGTTATACAGTGACAGACCTGTCCCCACCAGTACTGTTCCCCAGTGTTATACACTGACAGACCTGTCCCCACCAGTACTGTACCCCAGTGTTATACTTTGACAGACCTGTCCCCACCAGTACTGTACCCCAGTGTTATACAGTGACAGACCCATCCCCACCAGTACTGTACCCCAGTGTTAAACAGCGACAGACCTGTCCCCACCAGTACTGTACACCAGTGTTATAGAGAGAGAGACCTGTCCCCACCAATACTGTACCCCAGTGTAATACAGTGACAGACCTGTCCCCACCAGTACTGTACCCCAGTGTTATACAGTCATAGACCTGTCCCCACCAGTACTGTACCCCAGTGTTATACAGTGACAGTCCTGTCCCCACCTTTACTGTACCCGTTTTACACATTGACAGACCTGTCCCCACCAGTACTGTACCCCAGTGTTATACAGTGAGAGACCTGTCCCCACCAGTACTGTACCCCAGTATTATACATTGATAGACCAGTCCCCACCAGTCCAGTATCCCAGTGTTATACAGTGACAGACCGGTCCCCACCAGTACTGTACCCCAGTGTTATACAGTGACAGACATGTCCCCGCCAGTACTGTACCCCAGTGTTATACAGTGCCAGACCTGTCCCCACCAGTACTGTTCCCCAGTGTTATACAGTGAAAGTCATGTCCCCAGCAATACTGTACCCCAGTGTTATACAGTAAGAGACATTAATCCACCAGTTCAGCACCCCACTGTTATACAGTGTCAGATCCACCCCACCATTACAGTACCCCAATGTCATACAGTGACCGGCTGATCCACACCAGTTATGTACCCGTGTTATACAGTGACAGACCTGTCCCCACCAGTACTGTACCCCAGTGTTATACAGTGTCAGACCTGAACCCATCAGTACTGTACCCGTGTTATACAGTGTCAGACCTGAACACACCAGTACTGTACCCCAGTGTTATACATTGACAGACCTGTCACCACCAGTACTGTACCCCAGTGTTATACAGTGACAGACCTGTCCCCACCAGTACTGTACCCCAGTCTTATATATTGAGAGACCTGTCCCCACCAGTACTGTACCCCAGTCTTATATATTGACAGACCTGTCCCCACCAGTACTGTACCCCAGTGTTATACAGTGACAGACCTGTCCCGACCAGTACTGTACCCCAGTGTTATACAGTGACATACCCGTCCCCACCAGTACTGTACCCCAGTGTTATACAGTGACAGACCTGTCCCCACCAGTACTGTACCCCAGTGTTATACATTGATAGACCTGTCCGCACCAGTTCTCTACACCAGTGTTATACATTGATATACCTGTCCGCACCAGTACTGTACCCCAGTGTTATACATTATTAGACCTGTCCGCACCAGTACTGTATCCCAGTGTTATACAGTGACAGACCTGTCCTCACTAGTGCTGTACCCCAGTGTTATACAGTGACAGACCTGTCCCCACCGGTACTGTACCCCAGTGTTATACAGTGACAGACCCGTCCCCACCAGTACCGTACACCAGTGTTATACAGTGACAGATCCAACCCACACATACTGTCCCCCAGTGTCATACAGTGGCCGACCGATCCACACCAGTTACGTACCCATGTTACAGATTGACAGACCTGTCCCCACCAGTACTGTACCCCAGTGTTGTACATTGACAGACCTGTCCCCACCAGTACTGTACCACAGTGTTATACAGTGACAGACCTGTCCCCACCAGTACTGTTCCCCAGTGTTGTACATTGACAGACCTGTCCCCACCAGTACTGTTCCCCAGTGTTGTACAGTGACAGACCTGTCCCCACCAGTACTGTACCCCAGTGTTATACAGTGACAGACCTGTCCCCACCAGTATAGTTCCCCAGTGTTATACGTTGACAGACCTGTCCCCACCAGTACTGTACCCCAGTGTTGTACAGTGACAGACCTGTCCCCACCAGTACTGTACCCCAGTGTTATACAGTGACAGACCTGTCCCCACCAGTACTGTACCCCAGTTTTATACACTGACAGACCTGTCCCCACCAGTACTGTACCCCAGTGTTATACTTTGACAGACCTGTCACCACCAGTACTGTACCCCAGTGTTATACAGTGACAGACCCATCCCCACCAGTACTGTACCCCAGTGTTAAACAGCGACAGACCTGTCCCCACCAGTACTGTACACCAGTGTTATAGAGAGAGAGACCTGTCCCCACCAATACTGTACCCCAGTGTAATACAGTGACAGACCTGTCCCCACCAGTACTGTACCCCAGTGTTATACAGTCATAGACCTGTCCCCACCAGTACTGTACCCCAGTGTTATACAGTGACAGACCTGTCCCCACCTTTACTGTACCCGTTTTACACATTGACAGACCTGTCCCCACCAGTACTGTACCCCAGTGTTATACAGTGAGAGACCTATACTCACCAGTTCTGTACCCCAGCATTATAAAGTGACTGACCTGTCCCCACCTGTACTGTACCCCAGTATTATACATTGATAGACCAGTCCCCACCAGTCCAGTATCCCAGTGTTATACAGTGACAGACCGGTCCCCACCAGTACTGTACCCCAGTGTTATACAGTGACAGACATGTCCCCGCCAGTACTGTACCCCAGTGTTATACAGTGCCAGACCTGTCCCCACCAACACTGTACCCCAGTGTTATACATTGACAGACCTGTCCTCACCAGTCCAGTATCCCAGTGTTATACACTGACAGACCTGTCCCCACCAGTACTGTACCCCAGTGTTATACAGTGACAGACCTGTCCCCACCAGTTCTGTACGCCAGTGTTAACCAGTGACAGACCCGTCCCCACCAGTACTGTACCCCAGTGTTATACAGTGACAGACCTGTCCCCACCAGTACTGTACCCCAGTGTTATACAGTGACAGACCTGTCCCCACCAGTGCTGTATCCCAGTGTTATACAGTGACAGACCTGTCCCCACCAGTACTGTACCCCAGTGTTATACAGTGACAGACCTGTCCCCACCAGTACTGTATCCCAGTGTTATACATTGACAGACCTGTCACCACCAGTACTGTACACCTATGTTATACATTGACAGACCTGTCCCCACCTGTACTGTGCCCGTATTACACATTAACAGACCTGTCCCCACCAGTTGTGTACCCCAGTGTTATACATTGATAGACCTGTCCGCACCAGTACTGTATCCCAGTGTTAAACAATGACAGACCTGTCCTCTCTAGTACTGTACCCCAGTGTTATACAGTGACAGACCTGTCCCCACCAGCACTGTACCCCAGTGTTATACAGTGACAGACCTGTCCCCACCAGTACTGTACCCCAGTGTTATACATTGACAGACCTGTCACCACCAGTACGGTACCCCAGTGTTATACAGTGACAGACCTGTCCCCACCAGTACTGTACCCCAGTGTTATACAGTGACAGATCCACCCCACTCGTACAGTACCCCAGTGTCATTCAGTGACCGGCTGATCCACACCAGTTATGTACCCGTGTTATACAGTGACAGACCTGTCCCCACCAGTACTGTACCCCAGTGTTATACATTGACATACCTGTCACCACCAGTACTGTACACCAGGGTTATACATTGACAGACCTGTCCCCACCAGTACTGTACCCCAGTGTTATACAGTGACAGACCTGTCCCCACCAGTACTGTTCCCCAGTGTTATACAGTGAATGTCATGTCCCAGCAATACTGTACCCCAGTGTTATACTGTGAGAGACATCTATCCACCAGTACTGTACCCCAGTCTTATATATTGACAGACCTGTCCCCACCAGTACTGTACCCCAGTGTTATACATTGACAGACCTGTCCTCACCAGTTTTGTACCCCAGTGTTATACAGTGACAGACCTGTCCCCACCAGTGCTGTACCCCAGTGTTATACAGTGACAGACCTGTCCCCACCTGTACTGTACCCCAGTGTTATACATTGACAGACCTGTCCCCACCAGTACTGTACCCCAGTGTTATACAGTGAAAGTCATGTCCCCACCAGTACTGTAGCCCAGTGTTATCCAGTAAGAGACATGTATCCACAAGTTCTGCACCCCAGTGTTATACAGATCCACCCCACTCATACTGTATCCCAGTGTAATACAGTGACAGATCCATCCACACCAGTTATGTACCCATGTTATACATTGACAGACCTACCCCACCAGTACTGTACCCCAGTGGAATATATTGACAGTCCTGTCACCACCAGTATTGTACCCCAGTGTTATACATTAACAGACCTGTCCCCACCAGTATTGTACCCTAGTGTTATACAGTGACAGACCTGTCCCCACCAGTACTGTACCCCAGTGTTATACATTGATAGACCTGTCCGCACCAGTACTGTACCCCAGTGTTGTTCATTGATAGACCTGTCCGCACCAGTACTGTATCCCAGTGTTATACAGTGACAGACCTGTCCTCACTAGTGCTGTACCCCAGTGTTATACAATGACAGACCTGTCCCCACCGGTACTGTACCCCAGTGTTATACAGTGACAGACCCGTCCCCACCAGTACTGTACACCAGTGTTATACAGTGACAGATCCAACCCACTCGTACTGTCCCCCAGTGTCATACAGTGACCGACCGATCCACACCAGTTATGTACCCATGTTATAGATTGACAGACCTGTCCCCACCAGTACTGTACCCCAGTGTTATACATTAACAGGCCTGTCCCCACCAATATTGTACCCTAGTGTTATACAGTGACAGACCTGTCCCCACCAGTACTGTACCCCAGTGTTATACATTGATAGACCTGTCCGCACCAGTACTGTACCCCAGTGTTATACAGTGACAGACCTGTCCCCACCAGTACTGTACCCCAGTGTTGTACACTGACAGACCTGTCCCCACCAGTACTGTACCCCAGTGTTATACAGTGACAGACCTGTCCCCACCAGTACTGTTCCCCAGTGTTATACAGTGACAGACCTGCCCCCACCAGTACTGTACCCCAGTGTTATACAGTGACAGACCTGTCACCACCAGTACTGTACCCCAGTGTTATACAGTGACAGACCCATCCCCACCAGTACTGTACCCCAGTGTTAAACAGCGACAGACCTGTCCCCACCAGTACTGTACACCAGTGTTATACATTGACAGACCTGTCCCCACCAGTACTGTACCCCAGTGTTATAGAGAGAGAGACCTGTCCCCACCAATACTGTACCCCAGTGTAATACAGTGACAGACCTGTCCCCACCAGTACTGTACCCCAGTGTTATACAGTGACAGACCTTTCCCCAACAGTACTGTACCCCAGTGTTATGCAGTGGCAGACCTGTCCCCACCTTTACTGTACCCCAGTGTTATACAGTGAGAGACCTATACTCACCAGTTCTGTACCCCAGCATTATAAAGTGACTGACCTGTCCCCACCTGTACTGTACCCCAGTGTTATACAGTGACAGACCTGTCCCCACCAGTACTGTACCCCAGTGTTATACATTGATAGACCAGTCCCCACCAGTACTGTAGCCCAGTGTTATACATTGATAGACCAGTCCCCACCAATACTGTACCCCAGTGTTATACAGTGACAGACCTGTCCCCACCTGTACTGTACCCCAGTGTTATACAGTGACAGACCTGTCCCCACCAACACTGTACCCCAGTGTTATACATTGACAGACCTGTCCGCACCAGTACTGTACCCCAGTGTTATAGTGACAGACCTGTCCCCACCAGTACTGTACCCCAGTGTTATACAGTGACAGACCTGTCCCCACCAACACTGTACCCCAGTGTTATACATTGACAGACCTGTCCGCACCAGTACTGTACCCCAGTGTTATAGTGACAGACCTGTCCCCACCAGTACTGTGCCCCAGTGTTATACAGTGACAGACATGTCCCCACCAGTACTGTACCCCAGTGTTATACATTGATAGAGCTGTCCCCACCAGCACTGTACCCCAGTGTTATACAGTGACAGACCTGTCCCCACCAGTACTGTACCCCAGTGTTATACAGTGACAGACATGTCCCCACCAGTACTGTACCCCAGTGTTATACATTGATAGACCAGTCCCCACCAGTACTGTACCCCAGTGTTATACAGTGACAGACCTGTCCCCACCAATACTGTACTCCAGTGTTATACAGTGACAGACCTGTCCCCAGCTGTACTGTACCCCAGTGTTATACAGTGACAGACCTGTCCCCACCAGTACTGTACCCCAGTGTTATACAGTGAAAGTCATGTCCCCACCAGTACTGTAGCCCAGTGTTATCCAGTAAGAGACATGTATCCACAAGTTCTGCACCCCAGTGTTATTCAGATCCACCCCACTCATACTGTATCCCAGTGTAATACAGGGACAGATCCATCCACACCAGTTATGTACCCATGTTATACATTGACAGACCTACCCCACCAGTACTCTACCCCAGTGATATATATTGACAGTCCTGTCACCACCAGTATTGTACCCCAGTGTTATACATTAACAGACCTGTCCCCACCAGTATTGTACCCTAGTGTTATACAGTGACAGACCTGTCCCCACCAGTACTGTACCCCAGTGTTATGCATTGATAGACCTGTCCGCACCAGTACTGTACCCCAGTGTTGTTCATTGATAGACCTGTCCGCACCAGTACTGTATCCCAGTGTTATACAGTGACAGACCTGTCCTCACTAGTGCTGTACCCCAGTGTTATACGGTGACTGACCTGTCCCCACCGGTACTGTACCCCAGTGTTGTACAGTGACAGACCCGTCCCCACCAGTACTGTACACCAGTGTTATACAGTGACAGACCTGTCCCCACCAGTACTGTACCCCAGTGTTATACAGAGACAGACCTGTCCCCACCAGTACTGTACCCCAGTGTTATACATTGACAGACCTGTCACCACCAGTACTGTACCCCAGTGTTATACATTGGTAGACCTGTCCTCACCAGTCCTGTATCCCAGTGTTATATAGTGACAGACCTGTCCCCACCAGTACTGGACCCCAGTGTTATACTGTGACAGACCCGTCCCCACCAGTACTGTACCCCAGTGTTATACAGTGACAGACCCCTCCCCACCAGTACTGTACCCCGGTGTTATACAATGACAGATCCACCCCACTCGTACAGTACCCCAGTGTCATACAGTGACCGGCTGATCCACACCAGTTATGTACCCGTGTTGTACAGTGACAGACCTGTCCCCACCAGTACTGTACCCCAGTGTTATACATTGACAGACCTGTCCTCACCAGTTTTGTACCCCAGTGTTATACAGTGACTCACCTGTCCCCACCAGTGCTGTACCCCAGTGTTATACAGTGACAGACCTGTCCCCACCAGTACTGTACCCCAGTGTTATACATTGACAGACCTGTCCCCACCAGTACTGTACCCCAGTGTTATACAGTGAAAGTCATGTCCCCACCAGTACTGTAGCCCAGTGTTATCCAGTAAGAGACATGTATCCACAAGTTCTGCACCCCAGTGTTATACAGATCCACCCCACTCATACTGTATCCCAGTGTAATACAGTGACAGATCCATCCACACCAGTTATGTACCCATGTTATACATTGACAGACCTACCCCACCAGTACTCTACCCCAGTGATATATATTGACAGTCCTGTCACCACCAGTATTGTACCCCAGTGTTATACATTAACAGACCTGTCCCCACCAGTATTGTACCCTAGTGTTATACAGTGACAGACCTGTCCCCACCAGTACTGTACCCCAGTGTTATACATTGATAGACCTGTCCGCACCAGTACTGTACCCCAGTGTTATACATTGATAGACCTGTCCGCACCAGTACTGTATCCCAGTGTTATACAGTGACAGACCTGTCCTCACTAGTGCTGTACCCCAGTGTTATACAGTGACAGACCCATCCCCACCTGTACTGTACCCCAGTGTTATACAGTGACTGACCTGTCCCCACCGGTACTGTACCCCAGTGTTATACAGTGACAGACCCGTCCCCATCAGTACTGTACACCAGTGTTATACAGTGACAGACCTGTCCCCACCAGTACTGTACCCCAGTTTTATACAGAGACAGACCTGTCCCCACCAGTACTGTACCCCAGTGTTATACATTGGTAGACCTGTCCTCACCAATCCTGTATCCCAGTGTTATATAGTGACAGACCTGTCCCCACCAGTACTGGACCCCAGTGTTATACTGTGACAGACCCGTCCCCACCAGTACTGTACCCCAGTGTTATACAGTGACAGACCCCTCCCCAGCAGTACTGTACCCCGGTGTTATACAATGACAGATCCACCCCACTCGTACAGTACCCCAGTGTCATACAGTGACCGGCTGATCCACACCAGTTATGTACCCGTGTTGTACAGTGACAGACCTGTCCCCACCAGTACTGTACCCCAGTGTTGTACATTGACAGACCTGTCCCCACCAGTACTGTACCCCAGTGTTATACATTGACAGACCTGTCCCCACCAGTACTGTTCCCCAGTGTTATACAGTGACAGACCTGTCCCCACCAGTACTGTACCCCAGTGTTATACACTGACAGACCTGTCCCCACCAGTACTGTACCCCAGTGTTATACAGTGACTGACCTGTCCCCACCAGTACTGTACCCCAGTGTTATACAGAGACAGACCTGTCCCCACCAGTACTGTACCCCAGTGTTATACATTGACAGACCTGTCACCACCAGTACTGTACCCCAGTGTTATACATTGGTAGACCTGTCCTCACCAATCCTGTATCCCAGTGTTATATAGTGACTGACCTGTCCCCACCAGTACTGGACCCCAGTGTTATACTGTGACAGACCCGTCCCCACCAGTACTGTACCCCAGTGTTATACAGTGACAGACCCCTCCCCAGCAGTACTGTACCCAGTGTTATACAGTGACAGATCCATCCCACTCGTTCAGTACCCCAGTGTTATACAGTGAAAGTCATGTCCCCACCAGTACTGTAGCCCAGTGTTATCCAGTAAGAGACATGTATCCACAAGTTCTGCACCCCAGTGTTATACAGATCCACCCCACTCATACTGTATCCCAGTGTAATACAGTGACAGATCCATCCACACCAGTTATGTACCCATGTTATACATTGACAGACCTACCCCACCAGTACTGTACCCCAGTGATATATATTGACAGTCCTGTCACCACCAGTATTGTACCCCAGTGTTATACATTAACAGACCTGTCCCCACCAGTATTGTACCCTAGTGTTATACAGTGACAGACCTGTCCCCACCAGTACTGTACCCCAGTGTTATACATTGATAGACCTGTCCGCACCAGTACTGTACCCCAGTGTTATACATTGATAGACCTGTCCGCACCAGTACTGTATCCCAGTGTTATACAGTGACAGACCTGTCCTCACTAGTGCTGTACCCCAGTGTTATACAGTGACTGACCTGTCCCCACCGGTACTGTACCCCAGTGTTATACAGTGACAGACCCGTCCCCACCAGTACTGTACACCAGTGTTATACAGTGACAGACCTGTCCCCACCAGTACTGTACCCCAGTGTTATACAGAGACAGACCTGTCCCCACCAGTACTGTACCCCAGTGTTATACATTGACAGACCTGTCCCCACCAGTACTGTACCCCAGTGTTAAACAGCGACAGACCTGTCCCCACCAGTACTGTACACCAGTGTTATAGGAAGAGAGACCTGTCCCCACCAATACTGTACCCCAGTGTAATACATTGACAGACCTGTCCCCACCAGTACTGTACCCCAGTGTTATAGAGAGAGAGACCTGTCCCCACCAATACTGTACCCCAGTGTAATACAGTGACTGACCTGTCCCCACCAGTACTGTACCCCAGTGTTATACAGTGACAGACCTTTCCCCAACAGTACTGTACCCCAGTGTTATACAGTGACAGACCTGTCCCCACCTTTACTGTACCCGTGTTACACATTGACAGACCTGTCCCCACCAGTACTGTACCCCAGTGTTATACAGTGAGAGACCTATACTCACCAGTTCTGTACCCCAGCATTATAAAGTGACTGACCTGTCCCCACCTGTACTGTACCCCAGTGTTATACAGTGACAGACCTGTCCCCACCAGTACTGTACCCCAGTGTTATACATTGATAGACCAGTCCCCACCAGTACTGTAGCCCAGTGTTATACATTGACAGACCTGTCACCACCAGTACTGTACCCCAGTGTTATACAGTGACAGACCTGTCCCCACCAATACTGTACCCCAGTGTTATACAGTGACAGACCTGTCCCCACCTGTACTGTACCCCAGTGTTATACAGTGCCAGACCTGTCCCCACCAACACTGTACCCCAGTGTTATACATTGACAGATTGTCCCCACCAGTACTGTACCCCAGTGTTATTGTGACAGACCTGTCCCCACCAGTACTGTACCCCAGTGTTATACATTGACAGACCTGTCCCCACCAGTACTGTACCCCAGTGTTATACAGTGACAGACATGTCCCCACCAATACTGTACCCCAGTGTTATACAGTGACAGACCTGTCCCCACCTGTACTGTACCCCATTGTTATACAGTGACAGACCTGTCCCCACCAGTACTGTACCCCAGTGTTATACAGTGACAGACCTGTCCCCACCAGTATAGTTCCCCAGTGTTGTACGTTGACAGACCTGTCCCCACCAGTACTGTACCGCAGTGTTATACATTGATAGGCCTGTCCGCACCAGTACTGTATCCCAGTGTTAAACAATGACAGACCTGTCCCCACCAGTACTGTACCCCAGTGTTATACAGTGACAGACCTGTCCCCACCAGTACTGTACCCAGTGTTATACAGAGACAGACCTGTCCCCACCAGTACTGTACCCCAGTGTTATACATTGACAGACCTGTCACCACCAGTACTGTACCCCAGTGTTATACAGTGACAGACCCGTCCCCACCAGTACTGTACCCCAGTGTTATACAGTGACAGACCCCTCCCCACCAGTACTGTACCCCAGTGTTATACAGTGACAAACCTGTCCCCACCAGTACTGTACCCCAGTGTTATACAGTGACAGACCTGTCCCCACCAGTACTGTACCCCAGTGTTATACAATGTCAGACCTGAACCCACCAGTACTGTACCCCAGTGTTATACATTGACAGACCTGTCACCACCAGTACTGTACCCCAGTGTTATACATTGACAGACCTGTCACCACCAGTGCTGTACCCCAGTGTTATACAGTGACAGACCTGTCCTTACCAGTACTGTTCCCCAGTATTATACAGTGAATGTCATGTCCCAGCAATACTGTACCCCAGTGTTATACAGTGAGAGACATCTATCCACCAGTACTGTACCCCAGTCTTATATATTGACAGACCTGTCCCCACCAGTACTGTTCCCCAGTGTTATACATTGACAGACCTGTCCTCACCAGTTTTGTACCCCAGTGTTATACAGTGACAGACCTGTCCCCACCAGTACTGTACCCCATTGTTATACAGTTACAGACCTGTCCCCACCAGTACTCTACCCCAGTGTTATACATTGACAGACCTGTCCCCACCATTACTGTACCCCAGTGTTATACAGTGAAAGTCATGTCCCCACCAGTACTGTAGCCCAGTGTTATCCAGTAAGAGACATGTATCCACACGTTCTGCACCCCAGTGTTATACAGATCCACCCCACTCATACTGTACCCCAGTGTAATACAGTGACAGATCCATCCACACCAGTTATGTACCCATGTTATACATTGACAGACCTACTCCACCAGTACTGTACCCCAGTGATATATATTGACAGTCCTGTCACCACCACTACTGTACCCCAGTGTTATACATTAACAGACCTGTCCCCACCAGTATTGTACCCTAGTGTTATACAGTGACAGACCTGTCCCCACAAGTACTGTACCCCAGTGTTATACAGTGACAGACCTGTCCCCACCAGTACTGTACCGCAGTGTTATACAGTGACAGACCTGTCACCAACAGTACTGTACCCCAGTGTTATACAGTGACAGACCTGCCCCACCAGTACTGTACCCCACTGTTATACAGTGACAGACCTGTCACCACCAGTATTGTACCCCACTGTTATACATTGACAGACCTGTCCCCACCAGTACAGTACGGCAGAGTTATACAGTGACTGACCTGTCCCCACCAGTACTGTACCCCAGTGTTATACAGTGACAGAACTGTACCCACCAGTACTGTACCCCAGTGTTATACAGTGACAGACCTGTCACCACCAGTACTGTACCCCAGTGTTATACATTGATAGACATGTCCCCACCAGTACTGTACCCCAGTGTTATACAGAGACAGACATGTCCCCACCAGTACTGTTCCCCAGTGTTATACAGTGACAGACCTGTCCCCACCAGTACTGTACCCCAGTGTTATACAGTGACAGACCTCTCCCCACCAGTTCTGTACCCCAGTGTTATACAGAGACAGACCTGTCCCCACCAGTACTGTACCCCAGTGTTATACAGTGACAGACCTCTCCCCACCAGTTCTGTACCCCAGTGTTATACAGAGACAGACCTGTCACCACCAGTACTGTACACCTATGTTATACATTGATAGACCTGTCCCCACCTGTATTGTACCCGTGTTACACATTAACAGACCTGTCCCCACCAGTACTGTACCCCAGTGTTATACATTGATAGACCTGTCACCTCCAGTACTGTACACCTGTGTTATACAGTGACAGACCTGTCCCCACCTGTACTGTACCCCAGTGTTATACAGTGACAGACCTGTCACCACCAGTACTGTACACCAGTGTTAGACAGAGACAGACCTGTCCCCACCTGTACTGTACCCCAGTGTTATACAGTGACAGACCTCTCACCACCAGTACAGTTCGCCAGTGTTATACAGTGACATACCTGTCCCCACCAGTACTGTACCCCAGTGTTATACAGTGACAGACCTGTCCTCACCTGTACTGTACCCCAGTGTTATACAGTGACAGACCTGTCCCCACCAGTACTGTACCCGTGTTATAGATTGACAGACCCGTCCCCACCAGTACTGTACCCCAGTGTTATACACAGACAGACATGTCCCAACCAGTACTGTACCCCAGTGTTATACAGTGATAGACCTGTCCCCACCAGTACTGTACCCCTGTGTTATACATTGACAGACCTGTCCCCACCAGTACTGTACCCCAGTGTTATACAGTGACAGTCCTGTCCCCACCAGTACTGTACCCCAGTGTTATACAGTGACAGACCTGTCCCCACCAGTACTGTTCCCCAGTGTTATACAGTGACAGTCCTGTCCCCACCAGTACTGTACCCCAGTGTTATACCGTGACAGACCTGTCCCCACCAGTAATGTACCCCAGTGTTGTACCGAGACAGACCTGTCCCCACCAGTACTGTACCCCAGTGTTATAAAGTGACAGACCTGTCCCCACCAGTGCTGTACCCCAGTGTTATACACTGACAGACCTGTCACCACCAGTACTGTACACCAGTGTTAGACATAGACAGACCTGTCCCCACCTGTACTGTACCCCAGTGTTATACAGTGACAGACCTGTCCCCACCAGTACAGTTCCCCTGTGTTATACGTTGACAGACCTGTCCCCACCAGTACTGTACCCCAGTGTTATACAGTTACTGACCTGTCCCCACCAGTAATGTACCCCAGTGTTATACAGTGACAGACCTGTCCCCACCAGTACTGTACCCCTGTGTTATACATTGACAGACCTGTCACCTCCAGTACTGTACCCCAGTGTTATACAGTGACAGACCTGTCCCCACCAGTACTGTAACCCAGTGTGATACAGTGAAAGTCATGTCCCCAGCAATACTGTACCCCAGTGTTATACAGTTACAGATCCAACCCACTCGTACTGTACCCCGGTGTCATATAGTGACAGACCTGTCCCCACCAGTACTGTACCCCAGTGTTATACAGTGACAGACCTGTCCCCACCAGTACTGTACCCGTGTTATACAGTGACAGACCTGTCCCCACCAGTACTGTACCCCAGTGTTATACAGTGACAGACCAGTCCCCACCAGTACTGTACCCCAGTGTTATACATTGATAGACCAGTCCCCACCAGTACTGTACCCCAGTGTTGTACAGAGACAGACCTGTCCCCACCAGTACTGTACTCCAGTGTTATACAGTTACTGATCCAACCCACTCGTACTGTACCCCAGTCTTATACACTGACAGACCTGTCCACACCAGTTATGTACCCGTGTTATAGATTGACAGACCTGTCCCCACCAGTACTGTACCCTAGTGATATACAGTGACAGACCCATCCCCACCAGCACTGTACCCCAGTGACATACAGTGACAGACCAGTCCCCACCAGTATTGTACCCCAGTTTTATACAGAGACAGACATGTCCCAACCAGTACTGTACCCCAGTGTAATCCAGTGACAGACCTGTCCCCACCAGTACTGTACCCCAGTGTTATACAGTGACAGACCTGTCCCTACCAGTACTGTACCCCAGTGTTATATAGTGACAGACCTGTCCCCACCAGTACTGTACACCAGTGTTATACAGTGACAGACCTGTCCCCACCTGTACTGTGCCCCAGTGTTATACAGTGACAGACCTGTCCCCACCAGTACTGTACCCCAGTGTTATACAGTGACAGACCTGTCCCCACCAGCACTGTACCCCAGTGTTATACAGTGACAGACCTGTCCCCACCAGTACTGTACCCCAGTGTTATACAGTGACAGACCCGTCCCCACCAGTATAGTTCCCCAGTGTTATACGTTGACAGACGTGTCCCCACCAGTACTGTACACCTATGTTATACATTGATTGACCCGTCCCCACCTGTACTGTGCCCCAGTGTTATACAGTGACAGACCTGTCCCCACCAGTACTCTACCCCAGTGTTATACATTGATAGACCTGTCCCCACCAGTACTGTACCCCAGTGTTATACAGTGACAGACCTGTCCTCTCTAGTACTGTACCCCAGTGTTATACAGTGACAGACCTGTCCCCACCAGTACTGTACCCCAGTGTTATACAGTGACAGACCTGTCCCCACCAGTACTGTACCCCTGTGTTATACATTGACAGACCTGTTACCTCCAGTACTGTACCCCAGTGTTATACAGTGACAGACCTGTCCTCACCAGTCCTGTATCCCAGTGTTATATAGTGACAGACCTGTCCCCACCAGTACTGTACCCCAGTGTTATACAGTGACAGACCTGTCCCCACCAGTACTGTACCCCTGTGTTATACATTGACAGACCTGTCCCCACCAGTACTGTACCCCAGTGTTATACAGTTACAGATCCAACCCACTCGTACTGTACCCCAGTTTCATACAGTGACCGACCCGTCCCCACCAGTACTGTACCCCAGTGTTATACGTTGTCAGACCCGTACCCACCAGTACTGTACCCCAGTGTTATACAGTGACAGACCTGTCCCCACCAGTTCTGTACCCCAGTGTTATTCATTGACAGACCTGTCCCCACCTGTACTGTACCCCAGTGTTATACAGAGACAGACATGTCCCCACCAGTACTGTACCCCAGTGTTTTACAGTGACAGACCTGTCCCCACCAGTACTGTACCCCAGTGTTATATAGTGACAGACCTGTCCCCACCAGTACTGTACCCCAGTGTTATGCATTGACAGACCTGCCCCCACCAGTACTGTTCCCCTGTGTTATACATTGACAGACCTGTCCCCACCAGTACTGTACCCCTGTGTTATACATTGACAGACCTGTCCCCACCAGTTCTGTACCCCAGTGTTACCCAGTGACAGACCAGTCCCCACCAGTACTGTACCCCTGTGTTATACGGTGACAGACCTGTCCCCACCAGTACTGTACCCCAGTTTTATACAGTGACAGACCTGTCCCCACCAGTACTGTACCCCAGTGTTATACAGTGACAGACCTGTCCCCACCAGTACTGTACCCCAGTGTCACTCTAATCTCATTGCGTTAGGTTCTGGTGACTTCTTTCGTGGTTCTTTTGCTGGGCTAATTATCAATGTCGTGTGAGGTCACATTTGAGAATTTTTATACAGTTTTTCAGGAAGTGGAACACCAGAATCTAGACTGAGTAAGAGTGAGCAAGAAACTGCTGCATTGTTTTATTAATGTTGTTCAGCGAAGGATATCTGCTGTCCTTTCCCCGTCTGGTTAGTCTGTGGCTCTTTGCTGGGTCCAGACGTTGCTGGTTTTCGGGCTGCAGGTTTTTGGAGATTTCGGCTGGTTTCCAATCATTAGTCGATTCTTCGATCTTCTATTTGGGGTCTCATTTTTCCACATTTTGTTCTACTTTTATTTAACTGGTTTCCGTGCTTTCTCCTTATCCTCGGGCCCATCCGGCCAATACACTGGACAGTGGGACCACAGTCACAGCGCGTTTGTGCCCATCTGTCAACCACATTAAAACAACAGCTTAGATTCATCTCACACTTTCAACATAGTAAAACCTTCCCATAGACCTTCACAGGAATAATTATCCAACAAAACACGAGATATTAGGGCAGGTTTATTCAGAGGTCAGTTTAAGGAGCATCTTAAAGGAGGACGGAGAGAGAGAGAGAGAGGGGGAGTGAGACAGGCGGAGAGGTTTAGGGAGGGAATCCCAGAGCACCGGGACCAGGTGACTGAAGGCACGGCCGCCAATAGGGGAGCGATTACATTCGGGCAATACTCAAGAGGCCGGAATTGAAGGAGCGCAGGGATCTTGGAGGGTTGTAGAGGCTGAAGGTGGTTGCAGAGTTAGGGAAGGTTTTGGGTCTGGAGTAGGTTAAATAGATATGGAGGGTTGGAGGAGGTTACTGACATAGGGAGGGTTTTAGTGGCTGGAGGGGCTTATAGAGATAGGAATGTTATAGGGTCTGGAGGAGTTTCCAGCGATCAGTATGGTAGTAGGAACCAGAGGAAGTTACAGAGATAGGGAGGGGTGTCGGGGCTGGAGGAGGTTACAGAGATAGGGAGGGTTGTAGGGGCTGGAGGAGCTTACAGAGATAGGGAGGGATTGTATGGGCTGGAGGAGGTTATGGAGATAGGGAGGGGTGTAGGGGCTCGAGGAGGTTAGAGATAGGGAGGGTTGTAGGGGCTGGAGGAGGTTACAGAGATAGGGAGTGTTGTAGGGACTGGAGGCGTTTACAGAGATAGGGAGGGTTGTAGTGGCTGAAGGGGCTTATAGAGAGGAAGTGTTGTAGGGGCTGGAGGAGTTCCCAGTGATCAGGATGGTTGTAGGGACCAGAGGAAGTTACGGAGATAGGGAGGGTTTTAGGGGTTGGAGGTTACAGAGATAGGTAGGGTTGTGAGGGTTGGAGGAGGTTACAGAGATTGGGAGGGCTGTAGGGGCTGGAGGAGGTTACAGTGATAGGGAGGGTTGTAGGGGCTGGAGGAGGTTACAGTGATAGGGAGGATTGTAGGGGCTGAGGAGGTTATAGAGATAGGGAGGGTTGTAGAGGCTGGAGGAGGTTACAGTGATAGGGAGGGGTGTAGGGGACTGGAGGAGGTTACAGAGATAGGGAGGGTTATAGGGGCTGGAGGAGTTTACAGAGATAGGGAGGGTTGTAGGGTCTGGAGGAGGTTACAGAGATAGGGAGGGTTGTAGGGGCTGGAGGAGGTTACAGAGATAGGGAGGGTTGTAGGGGCTGGAGGAGGTTACAGAGATAGGGAGGGGTGTAGGTGCTGGAGGAGGTGACAGAGATAGGGAGGACTGTAGAGGCTGGAGGATGTTACAGAGATAGGGAGGGGTGTAGGGGCTGGAGGAGGTTACAGAGATAGGGAGGGTTGTAGGAGCTGGAGGAGGTTACAGAGATAGGGAGAGGTGTAGGGGCTGGAGGAGGTTACAGAGATAGGGAGGGGTGTAGGGGCTGGAGGAGGTTACAGAGATAGGGAGGGGTCGTAGGGGCTGGAGGAGGTTACAGAGATAGGGAGGGGTGTAGGGGCTGGAGGAGGTGACAGAGATAGGGAGGACTGTAGGGGCTGGAGGATGTTACAGAGATAGGGAGGGGTGTAGGGGCTGGAGGAGGTTACAGAGATAGGGAGGGGTGTAGGGGCTGGAGGAGGTTACAGAGATAGGGAGGGGTGTAGGGGCTGGAGGAGGTTACAGAGATAGGGAGGGTCATAGGGGCTGTAGGAGGTTACAGAGATAGGGAGGGGTGTAGGGGTTGGAGGAGGTTACAGAGATAGGGAGGGGTGTAGGGACTGGAGGAGGTTACAGAGATAGGGAGGGGTGTAGGGACTGGAAGAGGTTACAGAGATAGGGAGGGGTGTAGGGGTTGGAGGAGGTTACAGAGATAGGGAGGGGTGTAGGGGCTGGAGGAGGTTACAGAGATAGGGAGGGGTGTAGGGGCTGGAGGAGGTTACAGAGATAGGGAGGGGTGTAGGGGCTGGAGGAGGTTACAGAGATAGGGAGAGGTGT
This sequence comes from Cetorhinus maximus, assembly GCF_964194155.1. Classification (NCBI taxonomy): domain Eukaryota; kingdom Metazoa; phylum Chordata; class Chondrichthyes; order Lamniformes; family Cetorhinidae; genus Cetorhinus; species Cetorhinus maximus. The sequence continues at coordinate 177,115,158 of NC_135882.1, read as the reverse complement.
AGGGACTGGAGGAGGTTACAGAGATAGGGAGGGCTGTAGGGACTGGAGGAGGTTACAGAGATAGGGAGGGGTGTAGGGACTGGAGGAGGTTACAGAGATAGGGAGGGGTGTAGGGGTTGGAGGAGGTTACAGAGATAGGGAGGGGTGTAGGGACTTGGCATGAACGCTTTCATCACAGAAAATGGTTCATTTTCAAGGACTTAATCATTCTGGAAGAATTTGTGATTGTTAAGACCCTGTCCCTTAACGTGTTAACACAAGGACTCTGGTTGCTGCTGTCCCTGGAAAAGACAGCATTTTACAAGAAAAGCTAATTAAGCAGCTTTAAACAAGCTGCAAACCTCTTGACCTCAGTGGACTCGGTTTACAGAAAGGTCACATGGTGGTTTTTGGCTTTGGAAAAAAAAACCATGCTTGGAAACCTGTGTGTAAAAGCTGGTCGGCTGGTCTTGGTTTTGGGAAGGACTATCTGCTTGGGTAAAGAAGATAACAGCTCCTGAAGTTCCAGACCCAGTCCAAAGCAAGAATTGGATGGAATTGCCTCCAATGTCACACTATGTTCTGAAATCCACTGTCTGCAAGTTTCCCTTGAAGTCTGCCTGAAATGTCGTGCGTAAGTCATAGATTGTTTCACAGATCAGCGCTATAACCCAGACACCACTTCAAGGACTCCACCCATCTCTCCTTTTCCCTCGAACCATTGACTTTTAACCTTTGGCAGATTTCCCTATTTTATTTTATGAGTTTCTTTTGGTGAGTGTGGGTGTGAGTGTGTGTGACTTAGTGTATTTAGAAAGACTCAGTATTATACTTTCATATTTCATGTTAATAAGCTTTACCTTTCTACTTGACAAGTCTGGTAAACTAATAATGTTGCTGTTTATTGAGGAAACCTGGGGATTGAGCGATCATTCTGAGATTCATGGGTAAAGCACATATTTGACCACATAACCAGCTGGAGAAATCATTGATATAGATCTTGTGACCTGTGGATCAGTGGCACTAGAGACAGGCAGTGCACTCCTCCCATCTCGGTCACAACATGGAACAGGGGACTCAAGGGATTAAATCTAAGACAGAACCATATATTTGGGGAAGGATGAAAGGTAAAAGGCAGCAACCAAGTTTCTTTGAATTAGAGTAAAGTTTATATTAGTGGAATGGCTATTTTGGTGCAATGGAGTTTACGAAGCAGCCTGGGTTAAATTATGATCCTTTAATGATACCAGCCATTGCACAGTTGGCCAAACAGTTACAGAAAGAAGTTGGAGCAAAAGCTAAGAAAGCGGAACTTCAAAAACGAGTGGGCAGAAAAACTGAATGTGGAAGTGAGAGAACCAGAGGAGCCTCGAGCATTGGAAGGAGATGAGGTTACCTGGGCAGAGTCTCAACTCAAACAGAAGGAGCTGGAACTAGAGTTTCAGGTGAAGGAAAAGACAAAGAGAACATTTCACAGGGAGCAAGCAGAAAGGCAGGAGAGAGAAAAGGAGCAAGAGAGGGAACACCAGCTTCAAATGCTTTTTCAAAAATCCGTTCACAGGATGTGGGTTTCGCTGGCCGGGCCCAGCATTTATTGTCCATCCCTAATTGCCCCTTGAGAAGGTGGTGGTGAGCCGCCTTCTTGAACCGCTGCAGTCCCTGTGGGGTAGGTACACCCACAGTGCTGTTAGGGAGGGAATAAATAAAAAAACAAACAGGTTGGCTTTGACTCTAAGAGAAATGTCACAGAGTTATACAGCACAGAAACAGGCCCTTCAGCCCATTGTGTCCATGCCGGCCATCAAGCCCCTATCTATTCTAACCCCATTTTCCAGCACTTGGCCCGTAGCCCTGTATGCGATGGTGTTTCAAGTGCTCAGCTAACTACTTCTTAAATGTTGTGAGGGTTCCTGCCTCTACCACCCCCTCAGGCAGTGTGTTCCAGATTCCATCCCCCCTCAAATCCCCTCTAAACCTCCTGCCCCTCACCTTAAACTGATGCCCCCTGGTTATTAACACCTCCGCTAAGAGGAAAAGTTCCTTCCTATCTACCCTATCTATGTCCCTCATAATTTTGAATACCTCTATCAGGTCCCCCTTCAGCCTTCTCTGCTTTAAGGAAAATAATCCTAGCCTATCCAGTCTCTCTTCATAGCTGAAACGCTCCAGCCCAGGCAACATCCTGGTGAATCTCCTCTGCACCCTCTCCAGTGCAATCACATCCTTCCTATAGTGTGGTGACCAGAACTGCACACAATACACCAGCTGTGGCCTAACTAGCGTTTTATACAGTTCCAGCATAACCTTCCTGCTCTTATATTCAATGCCCCGGCTAATAAAGGCAAGTATCCCATATGCCTTCTTAACCATCTTATCTACCTGTGCTGCTGCCTTCAGGGATCTATGGACAAGTACACCAAGGTCCCTCTGATCCTTACTACTTCCTAGGGTCCTACCATTCATTGTGTATTCCCTTGCTGTGTTAGTCCTCCCAAAATGCATCACCTCACACTTCTCAGGATTAAATTCCATTTGCCACTGCTCTGCCCATCTTACCAGCCCATCTATAACGTCCTGTAATCTAAGGCTTTCCTCCTCGCTATTTACGACACCACCAATTTTTGTGTCATCTGCAAACTTACTGATCATACCTCCAACATTCACGTCCAGATCATTAATATACACGACAAACTGCAAGATCCCAGCACCGATCCCTGTGGTACACCACTGGACACAGGCTTCCAATTGCAAAAACAACCTTCGACCATCAGCCTCTGTCTCCTGCCACTAAATCAATTTTGAATCCAATTTGCCAAATTGCCCTGGATCCCATGGACTCTTACCTTCTTGACCATTCCCCTGTGCGGGACCTTGTCAAATGCCTTACTGAAGTCCATGTAGACTACATTCACTGCACTACCCTCACCCTACACAACTATCCCACCTCGAAAAATTCAATCAAATTTGTTAGACATGACCTCCCCCTGACAAAGCCATGCTGACCATCCCTGATTAATCCCTGCCTCTCCAAGTGGAGATTAATCCTGTCCCTCAGAATTTTTTTCCAATAGTTCCCCTACCACTGACGTTAGACTCACTGGCCTGTAATTACCTGGTGTATCCCTACCACCCTTCTTGAATAATGGTACCACATGCACTGTCCTCCAATCCTCTGGCACCTCCCCTGTGGCCAGAGAGGATTTGAAAATCAGTGTCAGAGGCCCTGCGATCTCCTCCCTTGCCTCACACAGCAGCCTGGGATACATCTCATCTGGGCCTGGGCCTTATCCACTTTTAAGTCGGCTAAAACTGCTAATACCTCCTCCCTCTAATTTGCTAATTTGTTCAAGTCTGGAAGTGACAAAGACAAGGATGAAAGTTTTGGCAACAGTTAAGGTGAGGCTGGGATGGAGTTAGGCAATACTCCGGAGGTAAAAATAGCTGGTTTTTAGTGATGGTCCAGGAATGTGGTCAGAAACACGTTCAGCTTGGAGTCAAATATGACCAAGATCCAAGGACTCATTCTTGGTCTGTGCTAAGCTGACTAATTTTAGCCAAAGCAGCACAATAGTAGGGAATACTGCACTCAGCTCCAGTACCCGAGAACTCAGCTAAAGAATAAAAATCAGAAATAACTTTTCGTGTCCATGGGGAAGACCCTGACTCTAACCCGAGAGCCAGTGTCGAACTGTTTAAATTTGTGCAGGTCCTCCCCCAATTGGAGGAAAGGGACGTAGAGGCATTTTCCATTGCTTTGGAAAAGATAACTAAGGAGATGGGGTGGCAGAAAGAAAACTGGACATTGCTTATGCAAAGCAGATTGAGTGGCAGAGCTCGTGAAGTTTATGCCTTGCTTTCTGAAGAGTCTTCTACAGATTGAGATCACAAAAAAGGGGATAGTCTCGCTGCTTGTGAGTTAGTCCCTGAAACTTACAGGCAGAAATCTCCGGAAACAGCCTGGGCAGATGGATATAGAATTTGCGGGAGTAAAGCAAACCAACTTTGATCATTGGATATGGGCACTAAAGGTAGAGGCCATGTATGAGACCCTGAGAGGAATAAACCTCCTGGAGGAATTTAAAAATTCACTCCCTCCATTAGTAAGGCCCCACGTCGAGAACCAAAAGATTTTAAGAGTCAGACAGGGATCTGAGGCAGCTGATGGTTACTGGCCTGGCCACAAACCCAAACTGTTTATCCATCAAACCCAAAAACTGGGGAAGGGTTGAAGGTTCCTACCTTCAGTGACAGGAAGCAAGTAGCCAGGGATGAGAAGGGACAACCGGGAATGTTCCGGAATCTCCTCCTCAGGCCAGAAAGGAATATTCTGAGGGTGGGAGTGATGTCTGAAGGTTTAAGTGTGCCCATTGCCACATGGTAGGACACCACCTTGTGATCTGCTGGATGTTGTGAGGTAAATCGATGGGACTTATTGGGGTACAAAAGATTGATGCTGGGAAAGGGGCCCAGACCAAGACTACTACAGACCAAGCTGTAGCCCTGACTGCAGCTGTAAAGCCAATTACAAAACAAAAACAGAAATACCTGGAAAAACTCAGCAGGTCTGGCAGCATCGGTGGAGAAGAGCAAAGTTGACGTTTCGAGTCCTCATGACCCTTCAACAGAACTAAGTAGAAATAGGAAAGGGGTGAAATATAAGCTGGTTTAAGGCGGGTGCGGGGGTGGGGGGGTGGAGAAGGGGGGAGGGGGGTTGTTGGGACAAGCAAGCAGTGATAGGTGGAGATAACCAAAAGATGTCACAGACAAAAGAACAAAGAGGTGTTGAAGGTGGTGATATTATCTAAAAGAATGTGCTAATTAAGAGTGGAGAGCAGGATAAGCAAGGCAGCTCTAGTGGGGGTGGGGTGAAATAAACCATGGGTGAAATACATTTAAAAATAATGGAAATAGGTGGGAAAAGAAAAATCTATATAACTTATTGGAAAAAACAAAAGGGAGGGGGAAGAAACGGAAAGGGGGTGGGGATGGGGGGAGGGAGCTCAAGATCTAAAGTTGTTGAACTCAATATTCAGCCCGGAAGGCTGTAAAGTGCCTAGCCGGAAGATGAGGTGCTGTTCCTCCAGTTTGCGTTGAGCTTCACTGGAACACTGCAGCAGGCCAAGGACAGACATGTGGGCATGAGAGCAGGGTGGCGTGTTGAAATGGCAAGCGACAGGGAGATCTGGGTCATGCTTGCGGACAGACTGAAGGTGTTCTGCAAAGCGGTCACCCAGTCTGCGTTTGGTCTCTCCAATGTAGAGGAGACTGTATTGGGAGCAACAAATACCTGAAAGCTATAGGAATTCTTATCAAAAGAAAAAGTAACTCTCCAGTGAAGCAAGTAAATCTATAGTTATACTTGGAGATATGGGGGCTACCCAAACTCTTTTGCTCAGGAAAGGCATGACTTTTCTACCAGAGAGTCCACTAAATGCCAAGGTTTCAGTGAATGGTGTTGATGGGGAGTATATCCCCAGACCTTTGTACCCGGTGCACTTGGAGTGTGAGCTAATGTCTGGCCCGGTAACAGTGGGAGTTGTTCAGAGTTTGCCTTTGGATGGAGTTGACTTACTCCTGGGAAATGATTTGTCCGGAGCGAAGGTAGCAGCTCCTCCTGTAGTTCCAGCAGGACAAAGTGAAGTCAAGGAGACAGAGCAATTCCAGAAAAGATTCCAGGGATTTTTCCATCTTGTGTAGTGACCCGAGCGATGGCTAAACAAGTTCCATCATCAGAGGTCGAATTGGCACCACAAACTGATATTCGTCTCTCTGAAACTTTCTTTGGGGATTTGGACAATCTGAAGGAAATGTTCAGTGAGTCGTCTCTGACTGAGGCTCAGCAAACCCATCCTGAGTTAAATAAAGAGACACAATCAGCTCTACCCAAAGCTGGAGCAGACTGCGTTCCGGAACACTACTATATTAAAAGTGGGAATGTGATGAGGAAGTGGAGACCTCCTCACAGACCTGCGGACGAAGAGTGGACGGTGGTTCATCAGGTAGTGGTACCACCCAAACATCGTCAGGAAATATTAAGGATAGCTCATGAAATTCCTAGGGCAAGGCAAGTACGGATCTGAATGACCCAAGCACGTATAAATCAGATCTTCACAAGGACGTGGTACAGTTTTGTAAAGCGTGTCATACATGCTAGATTGTGGGAAAACCACAACCAGCGATCAAACCAGCACCTCTGATTCCCATGCCAGTTTTTGGAGAGCCATTTAGTGGGATGTTGATAGACTGTGTGAGACCTTTACCAAAAACAAAAGAGGACACCAAAATATACTCACTACTTTGGCCATAGCTACTCATTTCCAGAAGCCAAGATAGCGGGAGAGAAATTAACCCAATTCTTCACTCGATATGATTACCCACTGAGACCCAGCCGGATCAAGGTTCCAATTTCATGTCTAACATTCTTCAGGAAGTTACGAGTCGTCTGGGGATCAAATAGTTAAAGTCTTTGGTATCCCATCCACAAACTCAAGGAGCTTTAGAAGGACAGCACCAAATCTTCCAAACGATGATGATGGCGGACTGGGACAAGGAGTTAGAATTTCTTTTGTTTGTCACTCCAGATGCACCGAAGGAGTCGACCAGCTTTAGCCCTTTTGAGTTAGTTAATGGGCATGAGGTGCAAGGTCCTCTGAAACGAATCAAAGAAATGCTTTGCGAATAGAGGGACGAACATTGCATGGTAGTTTTATGTATCTGGGTTCAGGGAGCAGCTTGCAACTGCTTGTAATGTGGCTCAGGAACATCTTAAATCTTCTCAGGCAACCATGAAGAAATGGGCAGACACGCATGTTGAGAACTGAACTTTTCAACCAGGGATGATGTGTTAGTGTTACTGCCTATACTGGGTGAACACTGAAAGCACAGTTCAGTGGTTCACATAAAGTAGTCAAAAGGATCGGCACAGTTAATTATCTGACTGACACCCTAGATCCCAGGAAAAAGAATCGGCTGTGTCACATCGATATGTTGAAGTAATATCACCACCGAGAGGAAGATGGCCAAGTACAGTTATGTCAGGTAGTGAGGACAGTGGAGGACGAAGGAGAGAGTGAGGATGAGGCAGAGGGAGGTCTAGACAACTCTCAACTTGAACCTCCTACTATCCAGTTAGCTAACACTGAGCGATTAGGAAGATTGGACACTATGCTTTCCTATTTAGAGGCAGAAACAACGAGGGGCTGGTGGAGGTTACAGAGATAGGGAGGGTTGTAGGGGCTGGAGGAGGTTAAAGGGTTAGTATCAGTGTCAATGAAAGTGGTCACTGATGGATATAAACACTGACCCTTTCAGCAAACTGGTCTCCCTGTGAAGAGCTGACCCAATGCTTCTTAAAGGGGCAGTCCACCAAACCCCACACATCTTCTCTCAGTCCTCAATCTGGAGCAGGGACAGAAGGTGCTGCCCAAACCCTGACCCCACATTCAAACCGGGGTTGGGGGGGGGGACACAGCTCATCCCAACCCCTCTCCACAGCCCCCAGTCCCACTCACCACCAGCTCCACCTACCCTCCCATTCCCCATCGCCACACCCTCTCCCTGTACACCCACCCCCTGTACTCCCACCCGTTCACTCACCCCCTGTACACCCACCGGCTCACCCACCCCCTGTACACACACCCGCTCACCCACCCCCTGTACACACACCCGCTCACCCACCCCCTGTACACCCACCCGCTCACCCACCCCCTGTACACCCACCCGCTCACCCACCCCCTGTACACACACCCACTCACCCACCCCCTGTACACCCACCCGCTCACCCATCCCCTGTACACACACCCGCTCACCCACCCCCTGTACACACACCCGCTCACCCACCCCCTGTACACCCACCCGCTCACCCACCCCCTGTACTCCCACCCGTTCACCCACCCCCTGTACACCCACCAGCTCACCCACCCCCTGTACACACACCCGCTCACCCACCCCCTGTACACACACCCGCTCACCCACCCCCTGTACACACACCCGCTCACCCACCCCCTGTACACCCACCCGCTCACCCACCCCCTGTACACACACCCACTCACCCACCCCCTGTACACCCACCCGCTCACCCATCCCCTGTACACCCACCCGCTCACCCACCCCCTGTACACCCACCCGCTCACCCACCCCCTGTACACCCACCCGCTCACCCACCCCCTGTACACCCACCCGTTCACCCACCCCCTGTACACCCACCCGCTCACCCACCTGCTCACCCACCCCCCAACTCCTCTCCCATTCCCTACCCCCTCCTCCACACTCCTCACCCACTCTCCCTGTTATCCCCTCCCCATTCCCCATGCCCATCACCCCCTCTCCCTATCAATCCCTCCTCATCATCACCTCCTCCCCATAACCCCATCTCCATCAATGCCCTCCCCATTTTCCCCCCTGCCCATTACCCCCTCCCCACCCCCGCTGACCATCGACCCCCCCCCACCCCATTCTCCCACCTCCTTCCCCTCAAGCCACCCCCCATTGCCCCCTTCACTATTACCTCACCTGCCAACCCCTCATCACTCACTCACTCCCCAATACCACCTCCACCCCACTTCCCCTCCCCCCTCTCATTCCCTCCCCCCCCCACCCCCCCACCCTCCCCCCCCCACCCCCCCCCCACCCTCCCCCCTCCCCACCCCCCCACCCTCCCCCCCACCCCCCCACCCTCCCCCCCCCACCCCCCCCCCACCCTCCCCCCCCCACCCCCCCACCCTCCCCCCCCCCACCCCAGCCCAGGACGAGGTGGCTGTTCCATTCCCGATCGTGAGCAGGTGGAAACTGA